>NW_027331638.1:144391-300000 GCF_022965805.1 Primulina eburnea
GAAACAATAGTCCATAGGCATGCCATGCAACCTAACGACTTCTCTAAAGAACAAATCCGCAATGTTTGAAGCTATCTGGTTTTATGACAAGCTATAAAATGTGCCATCTTAGAGAATCTATCCACAACAACAAAAAAAGAATCCCTACCCCTTCTTAGTAGTCCCTAGGCAACCCCAAATAAAGTCCATAGAAATGTCAATCCAAGTTTTTTAAGAATAGCACGCAAAGTGTTCCCCAAAGTTCTTATTGACAACTTCAGTTTGTCCCTCCGTTGAGGATGACAAGTAGTAGAAAACAACAATTTGTGTGCCAAGTTGTAGCCCATAAAGTATTCCAAAAGTAACTCAAGTATTTAACATCGCGACTAGAAACAATAGTCCTAGGCATGCCATGCAACGTAAACGACTCTCTAAAGAACAATCCGCATGTTTGAAGCATCATTCGGTTTTATGACAAGCTATAAAATGTGCCATCTTAGAGAATCTATCCACAACAACAAAAAAAGAATCCCTCCCCGTCTTAGTCCTAGGCAACCCCAAAATAAAGTCCATAGAGATGTCAATCCAAGTTCTTTAAGAATAGCACGCAAAAGTGTTCCCAAAGTTCTATTGACAACTTCAGTTTGTCCATCCGTTTGAGGATGACAAGTAGTAGAAATCAACAATTTTGTGCCAAGTTTAGCCCATTAAGTATTCCAAAGTAACTCAAGAATTTAACATCGCGACCAGAAACAATAGTCCTAGGCATGCCATGCAACCTAACGACTTCTCTAAAGAACAAATCCGCAATGTTTGAAGAATCATCGGTTTTATGACAAGCTATAAAATGTGCATCTTAGAGATCTATCCACAACAACAAAATAGAATCCCTCCCCTTCTTAGTCCTAGGCAACCCCAAAATAAAGTCCATAGAAATGTCAATCCAAGTTCTTTTTAAGAATAGCACGCAAAAAGTGTTCCCAAAGTTCTATTGACAACTTCAGTTTGTCCATCCGTTTGAGGATGACAAGTAGTAGAAAACAACAATTTTGTGCCAAGTTTAGCCCATAAAGTATTCCAAAAGTAACTCAAGAATTTAACAACGCGACCAGAAACAATAGTCCTAGGCATGCCATGCAACCTAACGACTTCTCTAAAGAACAAATCCGCAATGTTTGAAGCATCATCGGTTTTATGACAAGCTATAAAATGTGCCATCTTAGAGAATCTATCCACAACAACAAAAATAGAATCCCTACCCTTCTTAGTCCTAGGCAACCCCAAAATAAAGTCCATAGAAATGTCAATCCAAGTTCTTTTTAAGAATAGCACGCAAAAGTGTTCCCAAAGTTCTATTGACAACTTCAGTTTGTCCATCCGTTTGAGGATGACAAGTTGTAGAAAACAACAATTTTGTGCTAAGTTTAGCCCATAAAGTCTTCCAAAAGTAACTCAAGAATTTAAAATCGCGACCAGAAACAATAGTCCTAGGCATGCCATGCAACCTAACGACTTCTCTAAAGAACAAATCCGCAATGTTTGAAGCATCATTGGTTTTATGACAAGCTATAAAATGTGCCATCTTAGAGAATCTATCCACAACAACAAAAAAAGAATCCCTACCCTTCTTAGTCCTAGGCAACCCCAAAATAAAGTCCATAGAAATTTCAATCCAAGTTTTTTTAAGAATAGCACGCAAAAGTGTTCCCAAAGTTCTATTGACAACTTCAGTTTGTCCATCCGTTTGAGGATGACAAGTAGTAGAAAACAACAATTTTGTGCCAAGTTTAGCCCATAAAGTATTCCAAAAGTAACTCAAGTAATTTAACATCGCGACTAGAAACAATAGTCCTAGGCATGCCATGCAACGTAACGACTTCTCTAAAGAACAAATCCGCAATATTTGAAGCATCATTGGTTTTATGACAAGCTATAAAATGTGCCATCGTAGAGAATCTATCCACAACAACAAAAAAAGAATCCCTACCCTTCTTAGTCCTAGGCAACCCCAAAATAAAGTCCATAGAGATGTCAATCCAAGTTCTTTTTAAGAATTGCACGCAAAAGTGTTTCCAAAGTTCTATTGACAACTTCAGTTTGTCCATCCGTTTGAGGATGACAAGTAGTAGAAACCAACAATTTTGTGCCAAGTTTAGCCCATAAAGTCTTCCAAACGTAACTCAAGAATTTAACATCGCGACCAAAAACAATAGTCCTTGGCATGCCATGCAACCTAACGACTTCTCTAAATAACAAATCCGCAATGTTTGAAGCATCATCGATTTTATGACAAGCTATAAAATGTGCCATCTTAGAGAATCTATCCACAACAACAAAAATAGAATCCCTACCCTTCTTAGTCCTAGGAAACCCCAAAATAAAGTCCATAGAAATGTCAATCCAAGTTCTTTTAAGAATAGCACGCAAAAGTGTTCCAAAGTTCTATTGACAACTTCAGTTTGTCCATCCGTTTGAGATGACAAGTAGTAGAAAACAACAATTTTGTGCCAAGTTTAGCCCATAAAGTATTCCAAAAGTAACTCAAGAATTTAACATCGTGACCAAAAACAATTAGTCCTAGGCATGCTGTAATAGCCGAGCCTGGTGAACGGTACGGTTTAAGTTTTCGTATGTTATGGATTTATTGATTAAGTTTAAGTTTAGTTGTGATGTTAAGAGTTGTGATTATGGGCTATAGTATTGTTGGTTATTATTGTCTTCAGGTGTGGTTGATATTGTTAGTTGATGGTAGTTGCGTCGTTTCAGCGTTTCGGTTCGATTTCAGTTGCATTATATTTTTTCTTGGCCAGTGACTAGACCGCACCCGCGCTTATTGCAAGGACCGCACCCGCGGTCGTAATTCATGAATTTATTGGTTTTGACGTGGTTACACCGCACCCGCGGTAGAGTTGGCACCGCACTCGCGGTGATTGTAGGACCGTACACGCGGTCGTCGTTTTCCAGAATTTTGTGGAGTTGCCCTGAGCTTGGCGCACCCGCGGTAGAGTTGTAGCGCTCCCGCGTTCGCGCGCAGATCGAGTTTTTAAGTGTTTTTATTGGATGGGTTGGCTTACTTTTCCTCATTCTTTCCTCCCCATCTTCGAAATATCTCTCCTTAGACTAGGGTTTCCTTCATTTCTTTCACTTCCTATCTTTGATTCAAGCTTTTAGTTGGTGATTGGAGTTGAGATTGTAGTTCTTCTTGGTGCTAGGAAGCTAAGGTAAGCTTTTGGTTGTATTATTTCTTGGTTTTGGAGGAGAGATGATATGGGTTTGTTGTTTATGTTGGTTTTATGGATTATTTGACTTGGGTTCTTGGATATTGAGTTGATGATGGTTCTATTTATGGAATATTGTTGTAGGTGGTGTACCAAGGAGTTAGATTCAAGGTTTCTAGTGGTTGTATGTGGAATTTCATCCTTTGTGCTCACATGATAATATATGTATGGTATTCCAAAGGTTTTAATATGCTATTCCCTTCAATTGATTCTTGATTATGTATTGATTCCATTGCTATGTATATTGGAGACATTTTTTTGACACCTCGACCCAATTTAATAAAATACAGCGGAATTTAAAATTTTTACTTGAAGGGAGGAAGGTTTCGAAATACATTTCCAGAGAATATTTTCAATCAAAAGTAATTACATGATCATTCAAATGATATAACAAAAATACCAAATATCATTCCTATGATCATGTCCAAAAATACCAACAAAATATCATCTTCCTCCTTCTCTATATGCATATGACTCCGGCCCACAATCAACGTCCTGGTCCGTCGCTCTGATCTGCATCACATGAATAAACTTAAATGAGAATAAATCTCAGCAAGTGGAACTCTTACATAGCAATGACATAACATACTCTGTAAAAACATAGCTTTGAAATCATAAATACCATCAACTCTGAACTGTAAACTCTGAATCAATGAATATCATAACAATAGCATAGAAATGAGATGGTATTTCTCTTTACTCTGGTTCGATTGATATCAATAGTAACTCTGCTCTGGGGTGCTCGTATCCCAAATCGATAAAAACCGATAACTCTGAGGGATATAAGCCTATAGTCGTTGATGAACTAATTGCATGCAATTCTCTGGCTATGTATTTATCAATCCAATAGAAACATTTAAACTCTCTCTGTGGCATTAATAAAACTTTGAAACTCTTTCTTTTCTCTTGTATTCCCTTTGAACAATAATGAGACATAAAAGCCTCCAATATGCATATCAATGAAATTAATACATAACAATGAATCAATTGAAGGGAATAACACATTAAAACCTTTGAAACACAATACATATAACATCATGTGAGCACAAAGGATGAAATTCCACTTACAAACCAATAGAACACCACAATCTAAGCTCTTGGTTCACCACCTACAACAATAGTCCATAAATAACACAAACATCAACCCAATAATCAAGAACCCATGTCAATTAATCCATCAATCCAACATAAACAACAAACCTAAATGATCAGTAGTGACCCGTTCCAGAATCACCTACTAAACAAGAATTAAGCATGCAATTAACTTAATTAACAACAATCAGAGATAAAGGCGGAAAAGGTCAAAAAAAGATAGATATACAACCCAATCGAAAAAATCCAGAACAACTCAAACTAAAATGAAAGTATGCGGTACAACCATATCGAAACAAAGCAGTACTGAAGAAATAACTCAACCGGCTACTCCACGTCCTCCTCATCCTCCTCCTGAGCCATCCAACCTGAGGCCTGCCCCGTGGGAATGGGGTGTCCAAGATAAACAAAACCGAGGACGTGAGCAATAAGAACGCCCAGTACAAAAGCATGAGTATACAAGCCTATATGAAATGCACATGCTATGATATGATACCAGGGTAGTCAAGAAACAGGAGTCACAAAAGATCTCAAAATGCTCAGTCTAGAGGCGCCAAGTGGATAGTGCCGCGCGGTACTCCTCTGGGTCACTGCATCCACTACAAGATCAGACGTGGACCTAAAATGTCCCGGATCACCGAAGCCCTCCGGACCCGTCGGCCACTGTGTACTCTCGGTGTCCATGCGTCCACAAGACAGGGCTGAGCGGCCCCACAAGATATAGCTTATCTCGAAAGAGATACAGCTCAACAATAAAGGCTATCTCGAAAGAGATACGGCTCAAGATGAAATGTAACATGCAGCAATAAGCGTGACATAATAGCATGTATCATATGACATATATCAATGCAGCAAGTAATCATGCAACACATATAAGAATGTATACTCGACCAGGATATCTCGGATAGTACTTTCGTACCTCAAACCAGTAGATCCTAGCAATCAGCCCTAGAATCAAGCCTGCGTCCGTAGTCAGCCCACTGATGCCGCTAGCTCCCAACTAGAGCACAGTTCCGCTACAAAACCAGTAGCTCCCCGCTAGTGCCTGAACCTCGGGAAAAGACTAGAAACCCATCAGAAACGACTAAAACGCTCTGGAACACTCGGAATTGGCGAGTAAAAAGTGAAGCCTCGCGCCTCTATTTATAGTCAACGATCGGAAGATCCGATCCACTTCGGAAGATCCGATCCGGTACACTTCGGACCTTCCGAACCCTGATCGGACGATCCAAACCCTGCATGTCTTCCACGGGTCCAGCCACCTGTCTCGGACGATCCGAACCCTGATCGGACGATCCGAACCCTGCATGTCTTCCACGGGTCCAGCCACCTGGCTCGGACGATCCGAACCCTGATCGGACGATCCGAACGCTGATCGGACGATCCGAACGCTGTTCGGTCCTTCCGATCCCACCGAAATATAATTAATCCAATAATTAACTCAAATTAGGCATCGGGATACTACATGATCTCTCCTCCAAAACCATGAAATAAAAGCAACAAAAGCTTACCTTAGCTTCCTAGCACCAAGGAGAATCTCAATCTCAAGTCGAATCGCCAACTAAACGCTTGGATCGAAGATAGGAAGCAAAAGAAATGAGGGAAAACCCTTGTCTTCAAGAGAGAAAACGAGAATGGATAGGAAAGAAAAGGGGAAAAGTGAAGTCAACTCGACCATACCTCTACTGTTCATCACCGCGGGTGCGCTCTACCAAGCACCGCGGGTGCGCTCGTGCTACGGGAAAACAACCAAAAATCTGAAGGCTGAGACCGCGGGTGCGCTCCATTAAGGACCGCGGGTGCGCTCCTGCTTCGGTCCTGCCACCGCGTACTCTGCGCACAACTTCTTCAAATATCGCCTCAGCAACGCCTCTTCCCATCCGAATTAGAAAAAGTGGTAAACTACAAAGTTGTAGCTCTATGTCTTATCTTGACTCCCTCAAAATTTCAGATCATTTGGAGGTTTAAGTAAAACGTTATGCTAAATCTCCCAACATGTGTCACTGGAGGAACGTCGAAACACACAACACACTTTGGGACACTTTTGGCTTACCTTCCACAATGATTTGAACAAAACTCAAAATAAGAAAGTTATAGCCTTATGTCTTATCTAACCACCCCAATTGGCCTCACCTCATTTGGATCAATATACCATTTATCAAGAATTTAATCGTAATGCCGCTACAATAACACTGCACATCATCTATAACCAACCATACTATAAATCATAACTCGAAACTCTTAACATCCAAACTATACTTAAACTTACCCAAATAGCCAATAATCAAACAAAAATCTTAAACCATACCGTACACCGGGCTCGGCTATTACAATTTTTATGTCTCAAATTATGAAAAAGGAATACAAGAGAAAAGAAAGAATATGCAAAGTTTTTGTTTAAATGCCATAGAGAGAGTTTCAAATGTTTTTTTGGATTGATAGATACATTGTCAGAGATTGCATGCAATTAGTTGATCAACGACCATAGGCTTATATCCCTCAGAGTTATCGATTTATATCGATGGGATACGAGCACCACAGACAGAGTTACTATTGATATCAATCCAACCAGAGTAAAGAGAAATACCATCCTATTGCTATGCTATTGCTATGATATTTATTTCAGAATTGATGGTATTTATGTTTTTAAAGCTATGATTTTCAGAGTATGATATGTTCATTGCTATGTAAGAGTTCCACTTGCTGAGTTTTATACTCATTTCAGTTATTTCATGTGATGCAGTTAAGAACGACAGACCAGGACGTTGATTGTGGCCCGGGGTCATATGCATACAAAGTTGGAAGGAAGATGTTATTTTGTTGACATTTTGGGACATGATCTTAGGAATGATATGTTATGTTTTTGTTATATCATTTGAATGATCATGTATTTATTTTGGTTACAAATATTTTGTAAATGATTTTATGTTATGAAATTGTAATCCTTCCTCCTTCCATTTGAAAGAAAATTTTAAATTCCGCTGTATTTTATTATAAACGGGTCGAGGTGTCAAATTTAGTGGTATCAGAGCACCGTTCTTCGGACCAATGCATATGACTTCGTCTACTTTCATATGTCCAGGTATGTTTTCTTTGCATCTATCCATTGTTATCTATTTATATTTCTTTTGTGAGCACATTGTAGAGTATGCCTCCTAAGCGTAAGGCGTCAGAGGGTGAGGATAGTTCTTCCTCGTGAGTTGTCGACGAGTTCGGCAAGTTGCTTAAGGAGCAGGCCAAAGTCCATAGCGAGCAGATTCAGCAGCTGCTTCGATTGCAAGGAACAGGACAGGGTAGAGGTCAAGTGAGAGGCCAAGTAGCTTAGGCAATTGGCATTGATGCCGTCTTTTCGGCTTTTAAGAGAATGGATCCACCGGAGTTCGCAGGTAGCACTGATCCGTTAGTGGCTGTCGAGTGGGTCAAAGCGCTTGAAGCAATCTTCGACCATCTCCAGTATGAAGATAAAGACATGATCAGCTGTGCAGTATTCATGTTGGTAAAGGCTGCACGTATCTGGTGGAATGTCACAAAGGTTGGTGTCGATGTTTCAGCTTTGAAGTGGCAAGAGTTCACAGACCTGTTGTTCTATGACAAGTACTTCCCAGATGCACTTCGAGCTAGGAAGGTGACTGAATTTCTGGAGCTTCGACAGGGAGGCATGAACGTTGATGAGTACATTCTCAAGTTCTAGGAGGGTTGTCTATTTGCTCCGTATATTACTTCAAACGACAAGGACAAAGGTGCTCATTTCATTCGAGGCCTTCGTGCAGAGATCAGGAGAGATATCAACATGTCCAAGGCCGTGAATTTCAAAGAGATTGTGTCAAAGGCGTTATTGGCCGAACAAGACGAGAAGGATATCGCCAGGGAGAGGCAAGAGAGGCATCAAGCTAGTGTTCAGAGAGGCCAGGGCTCGAATCAGAGAGGCATAGATCGTTTCAAAGGAAAGGGCAAGGTGGAATCGAGTCCTAGACCACCGCCAGTTCCAGTTGATCTTGAGAAGCCGCTGTGTCCTAAATGCAGCAGACATCATCGAGGAGAGTGCAGATTTGGCACTCACACTTGTTACCTTTGTGGCACGGCTGGCCACATTGCTAAAGATTGTCCAAGGGGAGAGAGCAAGGATAAGGTGCAGGGTCGCATCTTTACGATGACCAAGGAAGGTATAAAACATGATTCATCTGTAATCTCTAGCGCTATTTTAATTTCAGGCAGAGTAGCTACGACTTTGATTGATACTGGTGCTACTCATTCTTTTATGTCTGAATTGTTTTTGAGATCGTTGGGTATAGTTCCTTCTGTTCTTCCCCTCCAGTTCAATGTTGTTTTGCCTTCGGGGGATGTGTTGTGCCCGACGTCGATTGTGTATGCGTGCTCTGTTCGTATTGATGAGCGAGTGGTCTTTGCTGATTTGATTGTTATCCCTATGGTTGCATTTGATGTTATTGTTGGCATGGATTGGCTTTCGACTTATCGTGCAGTGATTGATTGCGTTGTTAAGACGGTGTCATTTGCAGATGATGGCAATAAGGGAGGTTTGCTCGCCAGTGCAGGTACTTCGCTGGTCCTTCCTTTTATTCCTTGTCTTGAGGCTGAGAAGTTGATGTGTAGAGGTTGTGATGTATTTCTGGCTTCTATTGTGGATGTGGATAGAATGATTAAGTTGAATATTGATGATATCGATGTTGTGAGGGAGTTTGCTGATGTGTTTGAGGATGATGTGCCGGGTTTGCCGCCGGACAGGGATGTTGAGTTTGCGATTGATCTAGCTCCAGGTACGGTTCCTATTTCTAAGGCTCCGTATTGGATGGCCCCTACCGAGATGCAGGAGTTGAAGACGCAGTTGCAGGATCTTTTGGACAAGGGTTTTATTCGTCCGAGTTCTTCGCCTTGGGGAGCTCCGGTTCTTTTTGTCAAGAAGAAAGATGGGTCTTTGCGGCTGTGTATCGACTATAGGGAGCTCAACAAAGTGACTGTCAAGAATAAGTATCCGTTGCCACGGATTGACGATCTATTTGACCAACTTCAGGGTGCCACTGTATTTTCGAAGATTGATCTTCGGTCTGGCTACTATCAGTTGAAGGTTAGGGAGTCTGATATCCCTAAGACAGCGTTCCGGACCAGGTACGGTCATTATGAGTTTCTTGTGATGTCTTTTGGTCTGACCAATGCTCCTTCGGTCTTCATGGATCTGATGAACCGTGTGTTCAAGCCGTTTTTGGATAGCTTCATCATTGTTTTCATCGACGACATCTTAATCTATTCCAAGACCAGAGAGCTTCATGCAGAGCATCTCAGAGTTGTTCTCCAGTTGTTGAGAGAGAAGAGGTTGTTTTCCAAGTTGAAGAAGTGTGAGTTCTGGTTGGAGCAGATTTCTTTTCTAGGCCATGTTGTTTCGAAGGATGGCATAGCTGTTGATCCAGTGAAGATAGAGGCGATTCAGAGGTGGCCTATTCCTACTACTGTATCAGAGGTACGCAGTTTCCTTGGTTTGGCGGGTTATTATCGTCGTTTCATCTCAGATTTTTCTAAGATTGCCCTGCCGTTAACCAATCTGACGAAGAAGACTGTGAAGTTTGAGTGGTCCAATGATTGTCATAGTTCATTCCAAGAGTTGAAGGAGAAATTGACGACAGCTCCTGTTCTTTCAATGCTCAGTGGTTCAGAGGATTTTGTTGTGTACACCGATGCGTCGAAGAAAGGTCTTGGTGCAGTACTGATGCAGCGAGGTAAGGTTATAGCCTATGCTTCTCGCCAGTTGAAAGACTATGAGAAGAATTATCCGACGCATGATTTGGAGCTAGCAGCTTTGGTTTTCGCCTTGAAAATCTGGAGACATTATTTGTATGGCGAAAAGTGTGAGATCTTCACGGACCACAAGAGTTTGAAGTATCTGTTTTCTCAGAAGGAGCTCAACATGCGGCAGAGGAGGTGGTTAGAGATTGTTAAAGACTATGATGTGACTATCAGTTACCACTCAGGGAAAGCGAATGTTGTAGCAGATGCTTTGAGCCGTAAGTCGAGTTCTTCCTTGAGTTCGATGATTCAGAAGCCATTGTTGATGGATTTGCAGAGAGAGGAGATTTCTTTGGTAGTCCCTGGAACCATTGCTCGCTTTTCAGCGTTGGTCATTCGGGCTACATTGATGGACAGGATCCGCAGAGAGCAGACTGTTGATGTTCAGTTGACAGAGTTGAGAGCTAGAGCAGAGGAGAAAGGTAACTCAGAGTTTGGATTGAATGGAGACGGTTTGGTGACTGTCAGAGGCCGTATTTTTGTTCCTGTTGGTGATGATATTCGGCGAGATGTCTTGACAGAAGCTCATACCGCGCCATACTCGATACATCCAGGCAGCACTAAGATGTATCAGGATCTTCGTAGACTCTACTGGTGGCCAGGTATGAAGCGAACATGGACGTCCCAAGGAAAGCATTGGATCCTTTGCAGTTGCCGGAGGGACCAATCACGAGGGGTCGACTAAAGAGATTCAAGGAGGCACTACTAGGAGTCATGATCAAGCCTGAAGGTGTCGTGGTGCATGGGAGTATGTTTGGAGGCCAACGGAATGTCATTCAAGCATTGGGGGAGCTGACCGAGTCTGGACGAACCTGCACACGGACCTACACACGGGGTCCGTGTCCTTTACAACCTGAGATGAGCTTTTCCAGTGCCTGCACGGACCTGAAGACGGATCCAGGCACGGGGTCCGTGCCCTATGTATTTGGCGAAGACAGTGCCTACACGGACCCATACACAGAGGTGAGCACGGGGTCCGTGTCCCTTGTTTCCGATTGAAGATTATTTACAGTATGTACAAGGACCCGGACACGGAGGTCTGCACGGGGTCCGTGTCTAGTGTTTCTGCGCGATTTTATTTCCTTCTTTAGAGTTTTACTTTGTTAGGAAACTAGATTCTAGTAATCCTTTTTGATATGTAAACATCTTGGACGAAATTTTAACACACAATACACATATTATTTTGAGTTTTATCAAACTTGTGAGAATTTTCTCTCAACTTTTCAAGGCTTTAGCTTTGTTAAATCAAATCAAACTTATCAAAGTTTCTAACTTTGTGGCGTTTTTCGATCGTTCTTGTGCGGATTGTCGTAGACATCGTTCTTCGAAGGTTCGTTCTAATTTTCGATTGTTATTCCGTGTTTATTTGTTGCTAGACTGTTCGTAGTTTAGAGGTGAATAACACAACCATACTTGATTCAAAAGATCGGGAAAAACACACGAATCTTATTATCGTAATTGAATAGAGGGTGCGATTTATTTTTAATCGTGTTTGCTATTTATTCGTATCAAGATTCATATCATTTGGTATCAGAGCTTTGGGTTTATTGAATTCAAGTAAGTAATCTTGTTTTTAAAGTTGCAGATCTGTATTATTTCTTCGCTTATTTTCAGATTTGTTTTGTTCTATCGTTGTTCGTCTTTTTTTTTCGTGAATCTATGATTCTCGAAATTTGTGGTGTCTATTTTTTTTTTGGGATTTTCGAGTTGTACTCAGCCTAAAAAAAAAAAAATACAAAATTTCGAAAATTTGCCTACACAATTGTTTTGGTATATTGTTCTATTCCCTTTAGAGAGTCATATTCAATTGTCTCTCACAGTCCAAATATATATATATATATATATATATATATATATATATATATATATTCGAATTTCTAGTCTACACAGTCCAAGTGAGTCGGTTGCAATTGTCACAAGTTGAAACTTGATTGTTTGATTTACTGAAAACACAAAGCTTGAAGCTCTTGAAAGAACTCTCAAATTTGAGTGATATTACTTGAGTGTGAGTGTTATTTCTTTGGAGTGACTAGTGAGTATTTGTTGTGAGAAAAAAAATAAGAGAGGAGAGACGAGTGAATTTCGTTGGAGTGACCGTGAGCTTTCGGGTGAGAATTATTTTATTTTTACTAACCTTTTCTTGCAGGTACAAATTTGAAATTAAATGGAGAGGGAGGTAGGAGATAGTTCGAATTCGGGGTTGTCCAAGGCCCAACTAGATGCGTTGTTTGGGGATTTTAGTAGGGTGATGACGACCCAAATGGAGTCGTTGCATGAGAGGTTGGGCAAACTTGAGGTTAGTGTTAGTGGGGGTAAACCTAAGCCTAGGGATTTGGGTAAAGATGACGAGGAGTATGATCTAGGAGGAGGCGATGAGAGTCAAAATGAGAATTGGGGTAGGAATGGAAGAGATAGAGGATTTGGGAGAGGAAGAAGAGAAGTCATGCGGGGTAGATATGACGAGACTAGGGAAGATGGTCACATGGGTAGCATTAAGATGAAAATTCCATCGTTCCATGGGAAATCTGACCCGGAGGCATACCTAGAGTGGGAAAAGAGGGTAGAGTTCGTATTTGAATGTCACCACTACTCCGAACAAAAGAAGGTGAGGTTGGCGGTGGTTGAATTCTTATACTATGCTCTCATTTGGTGGGATCAATTAGTGACCACTAAAAGAAAGTATAATGAGAGACCCATTGAATCTTGGGATGAGATGAAGAGGGTAATGAGGAAGAGGTTTGTGCCTAACCACTATTATAGGGAGATGTTTAAGAGGTTACAAACTTTGAGGCAAGGGTTGAAGAGTGTTGAGGACTATTATAAGGAGATGGAAGTACTCATGATTAGGGCAAATACTGAGGAGGATAATGAAGCAACTATGGCTCGTTTTCTTTGTGGTTTGAACAGGGAGATCCAAGACCAAGTGGAGGTTCGGCACTACTTAGACCTAGACGAGATGGTGCAAATGGCCATAAAGGTGGAGCAACAACTCAAGAGGCGAGGAGCTGGTCGCACCAATCAAACCGGTGGTGCATCATCTTCTTGGCGGTCAGGCGGGGTGAAGCGTGAGGAAAATAAAGTGGTGACCAAGCCAAGATTTGACACTAAGCAAGAGGCACCTAAGCAAGGAGTACAAGGTAAATCTGAAACTCCTTCTAATCGTTCTAGAGATGTTAGGTGTTTTAGGTGTCAAGGTATGGGTCATATTTCTAGTGATTGTCCTAATAAGCGGGTGATGATCTTGAATGATTATGGTGAGTATGAGTCTCAAAGTGAGGGAGATGGCGAGGGTAGTGATGATGATATGCCTGCATTGGAGGATCCCGATGAGGGATATGGAGCGGTTGTAGGAGAAGCGCTAGTGACTAGGCGAATCATGAGTGCCCAAGTCAAGAATGAGGAGGCTAGCCACAGGGAGAATTTGTTCCACACTAGATGTTTTGTGAATGGTAGGGTTTGCAATGTAATCATAGATGGGGGAAGTTGCACTAATGTAGCTAGTGTTGAGATGGTGGAAAAATTGGGATTGCCTACAATAAAACATCCTCAACCATATAGGCTTCAATGGTTGAATGATTGTGCGGAGGTGAAAGTAAATAGGCAAGTTCTAGTGTCTTTTTCTATTGGGAAGTATGTGGATGAGGTTTTGTGTGATATGGTGCCAATGCATGCTTGCCATATCTTGTTGAGTAGACCTTGGTAATTTGATAGACATGTTACTCATGATGGGTTCAAAAATCGTTATTCATTTGTTTTAAAGAAAGAATCCATTGTGTTGCTTCCTTTGTCCCCAAAGCAAGTATTGGAGGACCACTTGAAAAAGAAAAAGAGAGATGAGGCCGAAAGAAAGAGTGAAATAAAAAGTGAGATGGCCTTTGAAAACAAAAATGAAGTGGCTGAAAAAAAAAGTGAGATAGCCACAGAAACAAAAAAAGAGAGGAAAGAAAATGAGGGAAAAGAAAAGGAGAGGAAAGAGGCCAAAAAGAAATTATATATGGCCCAAAAAGGTGAGTTGAAACAATTATTGCACACACATGAACCACTTGTGTTAATTCTTTACAAGGAGATTCTCCTTAACACAAGTGATATAGCAGGATCCCTTCCGAGCATTATTGTTTCACTATTGCAGGAATTTGACGATGTATTTCCGGAGGAGCTACCTCAAGGCTTACCACCATTGAGGGGGATTGAGCACCAAATTGATTTGGTGCCCGGGAATGCCTTGCCAAACCGTCCAGCTTATAGGAGCAATCCGGAGGAGACTAAGGAGCTGCAACGACAGGTAAGTGAGCTATTAGATAAGGGGTTTGTGCGAGAGTCCATGTCACCTTGTGCGGTGCCCGTTTTACTAGTCCCTAAGAAAGATGGCTCATGGCGTATGTGTGTGGATTGTAGGGAAATCAATAACATAACCATTAAGTATAGGCATCCCATACCTAGACTAGATGATATGTTAGATGAATTGCATGGGTCTTGCATTTTTAGTAAAATTGATTTGAGAAGTGGGTATCACCAAATTAGGATGAGAGAAGGTGATGAGTGGAAAACTGCTTTTAAAACTAAATATGGGTTGTATGAGTGGATGGTTATGCCTTTTGGCTTAAATAATGCACCTAGCACTTTTATGAGGTTGATGAATCATGTTTTGCGTGCACACATAGGAAAATTTGTTGTGGTCTATTTTGATGATATCCTAGTGTATAACAAAAATCTAGAAGAGCATGTTAACCACTTGAAACTTGTGCTAATCACGTTAAGGGCTGAAAATCTATACGCTAACTTGAAGAAATGTGATTTTTGTACTAGCAAACTTGTCTTCCTTGGTTTTGTGGTAAGTTCACAGGGTATACAAGTTGATGAAGACAAGGTAAGTGCTATTCGAGATTGGCCAACACCTACTAATGTTGGTCAAGTTCGAAGTTTTCATGGTCTTGCAAGCTTCTATAGGAGGTTTGTCAAATATTTTAGCACATTGGCGGCACCGATGACGGCGGTGATCAAGAAAAACGTTCCATTCTATTGGGGCGAGGAGCAAGAGAAGTCCTTTAATCTCATTAAGCAAAAGTTGATTAATGCTCCTTTACTTGTGTTACCTGATTTTGCTAATACGTTTGAAATTGAATGTGATGCTTCATGTGTAGGTATTGGTGGCGTGTTGATGCAAGGAGGGAGGCCGGTGGCATACTTTAGTGAGAAGCTCAATGGGGCAGCGCTGAACTATCCCACGTATGACAAGGACTTCTATGCACTTGTGAGGGCTCTTGAGACGTGGCAGCACTACTTGAGGCCTAAAGAGTTTGTGATTCATACAGATCATGAGTCTTTAAAGCACCTCAAGGGGCAACAAAAGCTGAACAAGCGGCATGCTAAGTGGGTGGCCTTCATAGAGACATTCCCCTACATGATCAAGTATAAGCAAGGTAAGGAAAACATAGTGGCCGACGCACTATCACGGAGGTATGTACTTTTCTCTACTTTGGAATCTAAAATCTTGGGGTTTGAGCTTGTTAAAGAATTGTATGCGCTAGATGAGTATTTTAAGGATGTGTTTGAAACTTGTATGCATGGTCCACATGATAAATTTTACTTGCATAAGGGTTTCTTGTTTAGAGAAGATAGATTGTGCATCCCTAAATCATCAATTCGTGAACTACTTGTTAGGGAAGCACATGGGGGTGGTTTAATGGGACATTTTGGTGTGGCAAAAACTCTGAATGCTTTGCATGAACATTTCTATTTGCCACAAATGAAGCGTGATGTTGAGCGTATTTGTGAGAAGTGCGTAACTTGTAGGCAAGCTAAGTCTAGGACACTACCACATGGATTATATACACCACTTCCCGTCCCTAGTGAACCTTGGGTTGATATCTCTATGGACTTTGTTTTGGGGTTACCTAGGACAAAGAAGGGGAGGGACTCTATATTTGTTTTTGTGGATAGGTTTTCTAAAATGGCACACTTTATTGCTTGTCACAAGACTGATGATGCATCTAACATTGCGGACTTGTTCTTTAGGGAAGTCGTTAGGCTGCATGGCATGCCTAGGACTATTGTGTCGGACCGTGATGTTAAATTCCTAAGTTACTTTTGGAAAACACTGTGGCCTAAACTTGGCACTAAATTACTGTTTTCCTACGACCTGTTACCCTCAAACTGATGGGCAAACTGAGGTAGTTAATAGGACGTTAGGAACTTTATTACGTGCTATTCTCAAGAAGAACTTAAAGAATTGGGAGAATTGCTTGCCATTTGTTGAGTTTGCTTATAATCGTTGTGTGCATTCTACTACTAACTATTCGCCATTTGAAATTGTATACGGTTTTAATCCTTTGAATCCGTTGGATTTGATGTCTTTACCTGTGAGTGAAAGGTTAAACATGGATGGCAAAAAGAAGGCTGAATTTGTTAGGGGGTTGCATGAAAAGGCCAAAGCCAACATTGAGAAGAAGAATGAACAATATGCTAGGCAAGCCAACAAAGGGAAAAAGAAGGTGGTATTTGAGAAGGGCGATTGGGTGCGGCAACACTTGAGGAAGGAGCGGTTTCCGGAGAAGCGATGCTCAAAGCTATTACCTAGGGGCGATGGACCATTCCAAGTTCTTGAGAGGATCAATGACAATGCCTACAAACTCGACTTGCCGGGTGAGTATAATGTTAGCTCTACTTTTAATGTTAGTGACTTGTCGTTGTTTGATGTAGGTGATGAGCAAGATTTGAGGACAAATCCTTTTCAAGAAGGGGAGGATGATGCCAACATGGACGTCCCAAGGAAAGCATGGGATCCTTTGCAGTTTCCGGTGAGACCAATCACGAGGGGTCGACTAAAGAGATTCAAGGAGGCACTACTAGGAGTCATGAGCAAGCCTGAAGGGGTCGTGGTGCATGGGAGTACGTTTGGAGGCCAACGGAATGTCATTCAAGCATTGGGGGAGCTGACCGAGTCTGGACGGACCTGCACACGGACCTACACACGGGGTCCGTGTCCTTTACAACCTGAGATGAGCTTTTCCAGTGCCTGCACGGACCTGAAGACGGACCCAGGCACGGGGTCCGTGCCCTATGTATTTGGCGAAGACAGTGCCTACACGGACCCGTACACGAAGGTGAGCACGGGGTCCGTGTCCCTTGTTTCCGATTGAAGATTATTTACAGTATGTACACGGACCCGGACACGGAGGTCTGCACGGGGTCCGTGTCTAGTGTTTCTGCGCGATTTTATTTCCTTCTTTAGAGTTTTATTTTGGTAGGAAACTAGATTCTAGTAATCCTTTTTGATATGTAAACATCTTGGACGAAATTTTAACACACAATACACATATTATTTTGAGTTTTATCAAACTTGTGAGAATTTTCTCTCAACTTTTCAAGGCTTTAGCTTTGTTAAATTAAATCAAACTTATCAAAGTTTCTAACTTTGTGGAGTTTGTCGATCGTTCTTGTGCGGATTGTCGTAGACATCGTTCTCCGTAGGTTCGTTCTAATTTTCGATTGTTATTCCGTGTTTATTTGTTGCTAGACTATTCGTAGTTTAGAGGTGAATAACACAACCATACTTGATTCAATAGATCGGGAAAAACACACGAATCTTATTATCGTAATTGAATAGAGGGTGCGATTTATTTTAATCGTGTTTGCTATTTATTCGTATCAAGATTCATATCAAGGTATGAAGAAAGATATTGCCATGTTCATTTCTCAGTGCCTAACTTGTCAACAGGTGAAGATTGAGCACCAGAGACCTTGCTGGGACATTGCTATCTTTGCTGATTCCTCAATGGAAGTGGGAGCATATTACGATGGACTTCGTGACTGGTCTTCCCAGGACGCAGAAAGGTTTTAATTCCATTTGGGTTATTGTCGATCGATTGACCAAGTCAGCGCATTTTCGACCAGTCAAGACGACGTATTCCATTAATCAGTATGCTGAGGATTATATAGCAGAGATTGTTAGACTTCACGGTGTCCCTGTGTCGATCGTGTCTGATTGTGACCCTAGATTTACCTCAGAGTTTTGGAAGAGTTTGCACAGAGCTATGGGTTCACGGTTAGCTTTCAGTACAGCATATCACCCTCAGTGTGGGGACCCGAGCTCTAACTCAATTCTTTTGGGTTTTAATTGGATCTTTGTTCGAAATGTGGGTCAAAAATTTGCTTTTAATATTAATTCAAATGTATAATTAAAGCATAACATGTCTTTATATTAATTATACAACATAATGTACATACACGTCTGTTTAGTACAACCATACACTAGTGTTCAAATCCCAACTAAAAACATAAGTAGTAACAGTCTAGTAGGAAACACTAGAAATCTTTAACGCCCGAGATCTCCACGCTATCACCAATCTCTCATCTAGCTCGAGACCCAGATCCTGCCCCACCTGTTGCCATGCACACATACAGACACGACAACAGCCGGATAACTCCGGTGAGAACATATCCCAGTATAAAACATGGATGCATGCAATGTAATAATCATGTACAAAAGCATATCATATATCAAGTAACATGAATAAAAATCTAAACATGTAGAAAAATACAAATCTGTATTCAACATTTAAATCTTGACTCGACTCATTTCTAATCTAGGGATCCCGGTGTGAATAAGACGGTCTGTCACCTACCCAACCACTCGGGGCAACGGTACGTCTTATTCCTAGACTTCGGTCAACTCTGTATCGAGGGTCTACACATAGAGCAAATCTACTACTATGCGTCGATACACCGAAACGTCTAGTTTTGGCCAATCTGCCAATATCTCCTATCTCAGGACTCGAATATAAATCAATAAACAAGACATTACATAATCAAATGTAATAACAATCTAGTATGTGATTTAGGGAAACTCGTATCAAATCTGAATCGAGTTGTGCAATCCCGTGACCACATGAATTATACCTTTCTTGTCGAATCGTCGGTGTCGTAGTCGAAGTCTCGAGTTCACAATAACCAATACAAATCTGAAATGGCAATGTAGACATACAACATCAATTCCTAACTCAAAGCAACACATATTCCAATCAATAAGAAATCTCGGTATAAATCGATGGCATAACGACGTAATTCTTCGATACCAGCCAATTCACAACTCACATATCAATACCAAAATCTCATCAACATCATCATATCAATGACATAATCCTCTCCAACTCTGAAAATCGATATACTCTTCAATAATACATGCTGAAAATCGAAACAATAGCATACTGTGTCCGAAAATCAATCTGACAACGAATATACGATGCTCTATATATCAAGAACACATATTTACAACAAAATCATAATTTCCCCAACATCTAAAATCTGAATCATGCTGAAAATGAGATATAATTACATCCTTAGATAGCTCTTGGTGTAAGGAACAATAATCTCAACTCGGTTTCCAATTCGGATGTGTAAATCTTGCACAATACAAATCCTAAGGAATGAAGAAGCTTGAAGGAAACTAAGGGGAGTTCTCGGTTCTCTCTTTGCTGAAGGTGAAGACAATGAGGTGTCAGTACAAATATTTATACCTCAGGCCATGTGTCAATGTAAAAATCAAAGGTGGCATTTCCGCATGCAGCACCGCGGGTGCGGCGTGAACAACAGCGCGGGTGCGCTCGTGCTTTCGGCAGCCCGTCCATTTTCCGAAATTCTGAGACCGCGGGTGCGGTCCCTGCATGACCGCGGGTGCGGTCTCCCCACCGCGGGTGCGGTCTTGTTAGCACCGCGGGTGCGGTCTTGCTTCGCACAAATTCACAAATTTTCTGTCAATGCACCGCGGGTGCGGTCCTTCCTGTACCGCGGGTGCGTTGTGGCTTCGGCCTAGCTTCACAATTCTGCCTTAAATGTCATGCATTCTTACCTTTACAAGTCTAACATCAATGCCAGTTGATAATTCTCGAGCCTTACATTTCTCCCCCTCTTAGACAAGAGTTCGTCCTCGAACTCGTAAGCAAATAATCATGCAAGTATATACAACATAGTATAATCAAAATTGAAAGGAGGACTCACATCATATGAATAGCTCGGGATGTTTCTGTCTCATCTCAGACTCTGTCTCCCAGGTCGCTTCCTCGATGCCATGACGACTCCACTGAACCTTCACAAGCGTAATAGTCTTTGTTCTGAGTTGTTTTTCCTTCCGATCAAGAATCTGTATCGGTCTTTCAACATAGCTCAGAGTCTGATCTAACTCGGCTTCATCAGGCTGAATGACATGAGAACTATCTGGCATATATCTGCGTAACATCGATACATGAAAAACGTCATGTATACCAGACAGTGAAGGAGGAAGAGCAAGTCTGTAAGCTTGATCGCCAATCTTCTCTAGGATCTCATATGGACCGACGTATCTAGGAGACAACTTCCCACGTTTGCCAAATCTGACAACGCCTCTGAAAGGTGAAATCTTCAAAAATACTCTGTCTCCCTGCTCAAATACCAACGGTCTGCGTCTGACATTGGCGTATTTCGCTTGCCCATCTTGTGCCGTCTTCATTCGCTTCTGAATGATCTTCACTTTCTCGGTCATCTCACGAATCATATCAGGACCCAACTCTGGTACCTCCGAGATATCATCCCAGTACAACGGAGATCTGCACTTCTTTCCGTATAAAGCTTCGAACGGTGCCATCTCAATGCTAGTTTGATAGTTGTTGTTGTATGAAAACTCACACAACGGCAATGAATCTTGCCAACTAGTACCAAAATCTAGTACTACAGCTCTCAGCATGTCCTCTAAAGTCTGGATAGTCCGCTCTGACTGTCCGTCTGTCTGGGGATGATAAGCAGTGCTCAGGTGTAAAGTCGTACCCAAAGCCTGCTGCAAGCTGTGCCAGAAATGAGAAGTGAATCGTGGATCACGATCTGATACGATCGACTTCGGCACACCGTGCAATCTGACGACCTCTCTGACATACAACTCTGCCATCTGATCGTGTCGATAGATCATTCTGTACAAGCACGCTGATTTGGTCAATCTGTCTATCACAACCCAAATTGCGTCACAGCCCCGCGAAGATCGAGGTAACTTCGTCACGAAGTCCATGGAAATGTGATCCCATTTCCATTCAGGAACAGACAAACTCTGAAGTAAACCTCCAGGCTTCTTTCTTTCTGCCTTCACCTGCTGGCAATTCAGGCACTTAGACACAAATTCTGCAATGTCTGTCTTCATCTGCTTCCACCAGAATTGTGTCTTCAAGTCGTTATACATCTTCCTGCCACCAGGATGAATGCTGAACCGACTACAGTGTGCCTCCGACATGATCTGTCGTCTCAAATCTGAAATCTCTGGCACTACTAAGCGGTTATTCACATACAGAACAGAATCTCTAACCTGATACTCTGATATATGACCAGCTCTGACCATATCAATCGATTTCTGAATGCTCGGATCGGTTCTCTGCGCTTATTTGATCCTCAAAATCAGATCTGGCTCAATCTGAATCGCAGCAAGTCGCAACGGTCTACTCTCTGTATCAAATTTCAACCCAGACAAGCAACAATCTTCTACTAAACTCGATACACCTATAGTCGACAAGGACAAAGAACATACCTTTCGACTTAAGGCGTCTTCCGCTGCATTCGACTTTCCTGGATGGTACTTGATCTCGCAATCAAAATCTTTCAACAGATCAAGCCATCGTCGCTGCCTCATGTTCAACTCTGACTGAGAAAAGAGATACTTCAGGCTCTTATGATCGGAATAGATCTCAAATTTCTCGCCATACAGATAATGACGCCAGATCTTGAGTGCAAATACAATCCCCGCCAATTCAAGATCATGAATCGGATAACGGGTCTCATGCGGCTTCAGCTGTCTAGAGGCGTACGCTATCACGTGCCCTCGCTGCATAAGAACACACCCTAACCCTCTGTGAGATGCGTCACAGTATACAACAAACTCACCTGTACCTGAAGGAATCGTCAAGACAGGTGCACTAGTCAGCCTCTTTTTCAACTCTACAAAACTGGCTTCACAATCTTCGGACCACACAAATGGCATGTTCTTCTGTGTCAACTGGGTGATAGGCTTCGCTATACTGGAGAAATCTCGGATAAAACGACGATAATACCCGGCTAGACCCATGAAACTGCGTATCTCAGGCACAGAAATCGGTCTCGGCCAACTGATCACAGCCTCAACTTTACTCGGATCTACCGCAATACCCTCTCCAGATATAATATGCCCCAAAAAGACAACCTGTCTCAGCCAAAATTCGCACTTGGACAGTTTAGCATACAACTGCTCTTTTCTCAAGGTCTGCAATACAACTCTCAAATGATCTGCATGCTCAGTCAGACTCTTCGAATATACCAAAATGTCGTCAATGAAAACAATAACAAAATCATCTAAATATCTCTGAAAAATACGGTTCATCAAACTCATAAACACCGCAGGTGCGTTCGTCAAACCGAAAGGCATAACAACAAACTCGTAGTGCCCATACCTGGTTCGGAATGCAGTCTTCGGAATATCAATGTCTCTAACTCTGAGCTGATGATACCCTGATCTCAAATCAATCTTCGAGTATACCGAAGATCCCTGTAACTGATCAAACAAATCGTCGATGCGCGGCAAAGGATACTTGTTCTTTACTGTTGCCTTGTTTAACTGTCTGTAATCAATACACAATCGCATCGAACCATCATTCTTTCGAACGAAAAGCACCGGAGCACCCCAAGGAGATACACTGGGTCTGATATATCCCTTGGACAGAAGATCTTCCAACTGTGCTTTCAACTCTTTCAGTTCTATCAGTGCCATCCTATACGGAGCTCTCGAGATAGGAACACTGCCTGGCACAAGATCTATGCTAAAATCAACCTCTCGGACTGGAGGTAACCTCGGAATCTCATCTGGGAAAACATCTGCAAACTCGCAAACTACTGGCAGATCTGCCAATGCTGGGCTCGACTTCAGTAGATCTACTGAATATACGAGAAAGCCCTTTGCTCCTCTCTGAAGCAATCTACTCATAGTCAGAGTAGATACTAAGGGAATCCGAGATCTGGAACCCTTTCCGTAGAATTTTCACTCATCTGTCATTTCGGGTCTGAATCTGACAATCTTGTGGAAACAATCTACAGTGGCCCTGTACTTGGTTAACATGTCTATGCCAACTATACAATCAAAATCAGCTAAACCAAGTACTACACAATCAAGATCAATCTCATGCCCCTCAAACTGAAGCATACAGTGTCTAACAGTAGTCACAGATATCAAACCACTTCCCAACGGAGAAGCTATAGACACTACCGTAGACATCGACTCAACAGGCAATGAATGTCTCAATACAAAATGTTCAGATATGAATGTATGAGATGCCCTTGTGTCTATCAACACATATGCAGGATAACCGCAAAGAAAACAGTTACCTGCAATGAAGTCATCTGGCGCCTCCTGCACCTGCTCCTCTGTCAGCGCAAATACCCTAGCCTGCTATCTGGGAGGCTGACTCACAGTCTGACTACCTCCTGGTCTCTGCTGGGTCTGTGTAGATGGTGGCTGGAAGGAGTGTACAGAGGATGCCTGTCTCTCTATCTATGGCACTGGTGCTGATGACCCGGTACTCTGGAATCGTTGTGCACCTCTCTGGGGACAAAATCTGGCGAAGTGTCCCTGTTGCCTACAGATGTTGCAGCGTCCCATAACTCCTTGACACTGCTCCGTCGCATGTCGTCCTCCACACGAGCTACAATATACGCCACTGTAATCTGAACCCTGACCTCTCTGTCGAGATCCACTCAAACTCGATGAACTACTCCCGGACTTCTTAAACTGCTTTCCCTTAGCCTTCAAAAATTCCTTCTTGCCACTACCACTAGCTCCACTGTCAAAACGAGGAGGAGGTGGTGGAAATTGTACGGTCGTGGACTGTGGTGGTCTCTGCCCCTGAACACCGTAAGAAGCGCCTCGCTGGTTGATCAAGCCAGCCTCTGCTCCCTTAGCTCTGTTCAGTGCCTCTGAAAAAGTATTAGGCCGTCCCGTGTTCACCAAAGTAAAAACATCGGGGTTCAGCCCGTTGATGAACTGATCAGCCACTGCCTCGTCGTTTCCTGCTACATGCGGTGCAAATCGAAGCAACGCAGAAAATTTAGCCACATATTCCTCGATGTTCCACTGTCCCTGTCTTAAATTCGCAAATTCAGCTCCTTTATCTTTTCGGTAGGAACCGGTGAAGAAGCGCTGATAGAACTCATCTTTGAAGACTTTCCACGTGATGTCAATGCCTCGGTGCTCCAAGGCTCTCTTCGTAGTCAACCACCAGCTCTTGGCAACCTCTTGCATCTGATGTCCTATCAACTTCACACGTCGCTCATCAGTATATGCCAAAGACTCGAACAACATCTCGATATCATCAAGCCAGCTCTCGCACTCTACTGCACTCTCTGTGCCCTTCAAGGTAGGCGGATGGAAAGACTGAAATCTCTTCAATAAGGTCTCCATCGGCGTAGCGGTGACATCCATCTGTGCACCTGATGTGCTACCCTGCTCTGGCTGTGGTATACGTCTAGGCGGCATAAATCTGATTATAACACTGATTAGTATACAATCAATATCATCTGTCTCAGCCCTCCTCTGATCATATACCTCTGATCGAGAATCGGTTCTGATTCAGGCTTTATATGCTGTAAATCAATTCAGATAACAATACAACATATAATAGGGAAAGCAATAAATCATGCTAGCACTTCAAAAGCAAGGAAGATGACTCGATCTACCCCGCTCATTCTATTCTATCTCAGTCTACAGAACCTACGGCTCTGATACCACCTGTTGTGGGGACCCGAGCTCTAACTCAATTCTTTTGGGTTTTAATTGGATCCTTGTTCGAAAATGTGGGTCAAAAATTTGCTTTTAACATTAGTTCAAATGTATAATTAAAGCATAACATGTCTTTATATTAATTATACAACATAATGTACATACACGTCTGTTTAGTACAACCATACACTAGTGTTCAAATCCCAACTAAAAACATAAGTAGTAACAGTCTAGTAGGAAACACTAGAAATCTTTAACGCCCGAGATCTCCACGCTATCACCAATCTCTCATCTAGCTCGAGACCCAGATCCTGTCCCACCTGTTGCCATGCACACATACAGACACGACAACAGCCGGATAACTCCGGTGAGAACATATCCCAGTATAAAACATGGATGCATGCAATGTAATAATCATGTACAAAAGCATAGCATATATCAAGTAACATGAATAAAAATCTAAACATGTAGAAGAATACAAATCTGTATTCAACATTTAAATCTTGACTCGACTCATTTCTAATCTAGGGATCCCGGTGTGAATAAGACGGTCTGTCACCTACCCAACCACTCGGGGCAACGGTACGTCTTATTCCTAGACTTCGGTCAACTCTGTATCGAGGGTCTACACATAGAGCAAATCTACTACTATGCGTCGATACACCGAAACGTCTAGTTTTGGCCAATCTGCCAATATCTCCTATCTCAGGACTCGAATATAAATCAATAAACAAGACATTACATAATCAAATGTAATAACAATCTAGTATGTGATTTAGGGAAACTCGTATCAAATCTGAATCGAGTTGTGCAATCCCGTGACCACATGAATTAAACCTTTCTTTTCGAATCGTCGGTGTCGTAGTCGAAGTCTCGAGTTCACAATAACCAATACAAATCTGAAATGGCAATGTAGACATACAACATCAATTCCTAACTCAAAGCAACACATATTCCAATCAATAAGAAATCTCGGTATAAATCGATGGCATAACGACGTAATTCTTCGATACCAGCCAATTCACAACTCACATATCAATACCAAAATCTCATAAACATCATCATATCAATGACATAATCCTCTCCAACTCTGAAAATCGATATACTCTTCAATAATACATGCTGAAAATCGAAACAATAGCATAATGTGTCCGAAAATCAATCTGACAACGAATATACGATGCTCTATATATCAAGAACACATATTTACAACAAAATCATAATTTCCCCAACATCTAAAATCTGAATCATGCTAAAAATGAGATATACTTACATCCTTAGATAGCTCTTGGTGTAAGGAACAATAATCTCAACTCGGTTTCCAATTCGGATGTGTAAATCTTGCACAATACAAATCCTAAGGAATGAAGAAGCTTGAAGGAAACTAAGGGGAGTTCTCGGTTCTCTCTTTGCTGAAGGTGAAGACAATGAGGTGTCATTACAAATATTTATACCTCAGGCCATGTGTCAATGTAAAAATCAAAGGTGGCACTTCCGCATGCAGCACCGCGGGTGCGGCGTGAACAACAGCGCGGGTGCGCTCGTGCTTTCGGCAGCCCGTCCATTTTCTGAAATTCTGAGACCGCGGGTGCGGTCCCTGCATGACCGCGGGTGCGGTCTCCCCACCGCGTGTAGTGACCCGTTCCAGGATCACCTACTAAGCAAGAACTTAAGCATGCACTTTACTTAATAACAGTAATCAGAGATAACAGCGGAAAAGTCAACAAAATGATGGTTATACAACCCAATCGAAGTCTAGAATAACTCAAAATAAAAATACCCAATACAACCATATCGAATCAAAACAATACCGATAAACTAAACCAACCAGCTACTCAACGTCCTCCTCCTGCTCCTCCTGAGCTGTCCAACCTGAGGCCTGCCCCGAGGGAATGGGGTGTCCAAGAATAAACAAAACCGAGGACGTGAGCGATAAGAACGCCCAGTACAAAAGTATGAGTATACAGACCTATATGAAATGCACATGCTATGATCATGATACCGGGGTAGTCAAGAAACAGGAATCACAAAGGATCTCAAACTGCTCAGTCTAGAGGCGCCAAGTGGATAGTGCCGCGCGGTCCAACCTCTGGGTCACTGCATCCACTACAAGACAGACGTGGACCTAAAATGTCCCGGACCACCGAAGCCCTCCCGACCCGTCGGCCACTGTGTACTCTCGGTGTCCATGCGTCCACAAGACAGGGCTGAGCGGTCCCAAGATATAGCTTATCTCGAAAGAGATACAGCTCAACAGTAAAGGCTATCTCAAAGAAGATACGGCTCAACGTGAAATGCAACGTGCAGTAATAAACGTGACATAATAGCATGCATCATATGACATATAACAATGCACCACATAATCATGCAACACATATATGAATGTATACTCAACCAGGATATCTCGGATAGTACTTTCGTACCTCTATCACAGCAATCCTAATCCACTGGAACCACCAGACAACAGGTCTAATCCAAGCCTATTCATCAAGTGAAAACCATCACTAAACTTATCTACCAGACTTAACTAGATAATCCTGAGATAAATACTGATAAAATTCCAAACCTTCGTCCGTCGCTAGCCCGCTGATGCCGCTAGCTCCCAACTAGAGCACAGCTCTGCTACAAGACCAGCAGCTCCCCGCTAGTGCCCAAATCTCGGAACAAGACTAGAACCTGTCAGAAACGACTGAAATGCTATGGAATTCTCTGAATTGGCGAGTCAAAATGAGGAAATCCGACCACTATTTATAGGCCATGTTCGGATCCTCCGAACACCACTTCGGAACGTCCGAACGCTACGTGTCCATTGGCTCTTGACACCTCATGATCGGATCCACCGAACCCACTTCGGACCTTCCGAACTCCCACGTGTCGATCAACTCTTGACACCTAATGATCGGATCCACCGAACTCACTTCGGACCTTCCGAACTCTTCGGTGCTTCCGAACCATCTTCGGACCTTCCGATCATGATTAATCACCATTACTCCGTTAATTACCCAATTTGAAATTCGGGCTACTACATTCTCCCCCCCTTAAAACGATTTCGTCCTCGAAATCAGGCAAGAGAATGAACAAAACGAAAATAACAACATCGATACCCTCAAAATCTAAGGGACAACCCATCACTAGACGCTTAGCTAACACCGAATGACCCATCGGAGTAGAAACAGAAAGAATGACGTCTAGAGAAACATGCGGTAACTTATGACGCTTAACAGATCGTCCTGGTCACCCCAACGACCTACACTTCCCTGACTACTCTCATCACCAAAGTGGTCAGCCATTGCTACAACAATAGAATAGGGAAACTAGTAAATTGGTCAACGGAAATCCCAAAACAAAAATCTATATCCCAAAATCGTACGCATGCTCTGATACCATAAATGTAGTGACCCGTTCCAGGATCACCTACTAAGCAAGAACTTAAGCATGCACTTTACTTAATAACAGTAATCAGAGATAACAGCGGAAAAGTCAACAAAATGATGGTTATACAACCCAATCGAAGTCTAGAATAACTCAAAATAAAAATACCCAATACAACCATATCGAATCAAAACAATACCGATAAACTAAACCAACCAGCTACTCAACGTCCTCCTCCTGCTCCTCCTGAGCTGTCCAACCTGAGGCCTGCCCCGAGGGAATGGGGTGTCCAAGAATAAACAAAACCGAGGACGTGAGCGATAAGAACGCCCAGTACAAAAGTATGAGTATACAGACCTATATGAAATGCACATGCTATGATCATGATACCGGGGTAGTCAAGAAACAGGAATCACAAAGGATCTCAAACTGCTCAGTCTAGAGGCGCCAAGTGGATAGTGCCGCGCGGTCCAACCTCTGGGTCACTGCATCCACTACAAGACAGACGTGGACCTAAAATGTCCCGGACCACCGAAGCCCTCCCGACCCGTCGGCCACTGTGTACTCTCGGTGTCCATGCGTCCACAAGACAGGGCTGAGCGGTCCCAAGATATAGCTTATCTCGAAAGAGATACAGCTCAACAGTAAAGGCTATCTCAAAGAAGATACGGCTCAACGTGAAATGCAACGTGCAGTAATAAACGTGACATAATAGCATGCATCATATGACATATAACAATGCACCACATAATCATGCAACACATATATGAATGTATACTCAACCAGGATATCTCGGATAGTACTTTCGTACCTCTATCACAGCAATCCTAATCCACTGGAACCACCAGACAACAGGTCTAATCCAAGCCTATTCATCAAGTGAAAACCATCACTAAACTTATCTACCAGACTTAACTAGATAATCCTGAGATAAATACTGATAAAATTCCAAACCTTCGTCCGTCGCTAGCCCGCTGATGCCGCTAGCTCCCAACTAGAGCACAGCTCTGCTACAAGACCAGCAGCTCCCCGCTAGTGCCCAAATCTCGGAACAAGACTAGAACCTGTCAGAAACGACTGAAATGCTATGGAATTCTCTGAATTGGCGAGTCAAAATGAGGAAATCCGACCACTATTTATAGGCCATGTTCGGATCCTCCGAACACCACTTCGGAACGTCCGAACGCTACGTGTCCATTGGCTCTTGACACCTCATGATCGGATCCACCGAACCCACTTCGGACCTTCCGAACTCCCACGTGTCGATCAACTCTTGACACCTAATGATCGGATCCACCGAACTCACTTCGGACCTTCCGAACTCTTCGGTGCTTCCGAACCATCTTCGGACCTTCCGATCATGATTAATCACCATTACTCCGTTAATTACCCAATTTGAAATTCGGGCTACTACACCGCGGGTGCGGTCTTACTTCGCACAAATTCACAAATTTTCTGTCAATGCACCGCGGGTGCGGTCCTTCCTGTACCGCGGGTGCGGTGTGGCTTCGGCCTAGCTTCACAATTCTGCCTTAAATGTCATGCATTCTTACCTTTACAAGTCTAACATCAATGCCAGTTGATAATTCTCGAGCCTTACACTCAGAGTGACGGTCAATCAGAGAGAATCATTCAGATTCTAGAGGATATGCTCAGAGCTTGCACTATTGATTATTCTGGTAGCTGGGATTCTAAATTGCCTCTTGTTGAGTTCACGTACAACAATAGCTACCAAGCGACGATTGGGATGGCACCGTACGAAGCACTTTATGGCAGGAAGTGTAGATCTCCGTTGTATTGGGATGAGGTTGGCGAGAGGAAGATGTTGGGTCCAGAGTTGGTCCAACAGACTGCGGATGTTGTTGCTGTTATTAGAGAGAGGATGAAGACTGCGCAGTCGAGACAGAAGAGCTATGCAGATGTGCGTCGCAGACCGTTGCAGTTTGAGGTTGGCGACCATGTGTTCTTGAAGATTGCACCTATCAAGGGTGTAATGCGGTTTGGCAAGAAGGGCAAGTTGTGTCCGAGATTTATTGGCCCCTTTGAGATCTTGGACAGAGTTGGTGATCGAGCCTACAGGTTAGCCCTACCGCCAGTTCTTGACAGAGTCCATAATGTTTTTCACGTATCGATGCTCAGGAAGTATATTGCGAATCCTTCCCATGTTCTTCACCACGAGCCATTGGACTTGACGCCGAATTTGACGTACCAAGAGATTCCGGTTCAGATTCTGGACCGTAAAGTTAAAGTTTTGAGGAACAAAGAGATCGACATCGTTAAAGTTCTTTGGAGGAATCATTTGATCGAAGAGGCCACGTGGGAACCGGAGGATGAGATGAGAGAGAAGTATCTCGAGTTGTTCGTGCAGTGACGTCAATTTCGAGGACGAAATTCCTCTAAGGAGGGGAGATTGTAATAGCCGAGCCTGGTGAACGGTACGGTTTAAGTTTTCGTATGTTATGGATTTATTGATTAATTTTAAGTTTAGTTGTGATGTTAAGAGTTGTGATTATGGGCTATAGTATTGTTGGTTATTATTGTCTTGAGGTGTGGTTGATATTGTTAGTTGATGGTAGTTGCGTCGTTTCAGCGTTTCGGTTCGATTTCAGTTGCATTATATTTTGTCTTGGCCGTGACTAGACCGCACCCGCGCTTATTGCAAGGACCGCACCCACGGTCGTAATTCATGAATTTTATTGGTTTTGCCGTGGATACACTGCACCCGCGGTAGAGTTGGCACCGCACCCGCGGTGATTGTAGGACCGCACCCGCGGTCTTCGTTTTCCAGAATTTTGTGGAGTCGCCGTGAGCTTGGCGCACCCGCGGTAGAGTTGGAGCACTCCCGCGGTCGCGCGCAGATCGAGTTTTTAAGTGTTTTTATTGGATGAGTTGGCTTACTTTTCCTCATTCTTTCCTCCCCATCTTCAAAATATCTCTCCTTAGAATAGGGTTTCCTTCATTTCTTTCACTTACTTTCTTTGATTCAAGCTTTTAGTTGGTGATTGGAGTTGAGATTGAAGTTCTTCTTGGTGCTAGGAAGATAAGGTAAGCTTTTGGTTGTATTATTTCTTGGTTTTGGAGGAGAGATGATATGGGTTTGTTGTTTATGTTTGTTTTATGGATTATTTGACTTGGGTTCTTGGTTATTGAGTTGATGATGGTTCTATTTATGGAATATTGTTGTAGGTGGTGAACCAAGGAGTTAGATTCAAGGTTTCTAGTGGTTGTAAGTGGAATTTCATCCTTTGTGCTCACATGATAATATATGTATGCTATTCCCTTCAATTGATTCTTGATTATGTATTAATTCCATTGCTATGTATATTGGAGACATTTTTATGTCTCAAATTATGAAAATGGAATACAAGAGAAAAGAAAGAATATGCAAAGTGTTTGTTTAAATGCCATAGAGAGAGTTTCAAATGTTTTATTGGATTGATAGATACATAGTCAGAGATTGCATGCAATTAGTTGATCAACGACCACAGGCTTATATCCCTCAGAGTTATCGATTTATATCGATGGGATACGAGCACCACAGACAGAGTTACTATTGATATCAATCCAACCAGAGTAAAGAGAAATATCATCCTATTGATATGCTATTGCTATGATATTTATTTCAGAGTTGATGGTATTTATGTTTTTAAAGCTATGATTTTCAGAATATGATATGTTCATTGCTATGTAAGAGTTCCACTTGCTGAGTTTTATACTCATTTCAGTTATTTCATGTGATGCAGTTAGGAACGACGGACCAGGACGTTGATTGTGGCCCGGGGTCATAGGCATACAAAGTTGGAAGGAAGATGTTATTTTGTTGACATTTTGGGACATGATCTTAGGAATGATATGTTATGTTTTTGTTATATCATTTGAATGATCATGTATTTATTTTGGTTGCAAATATTTTGTAAATGATTTTATGTTATGAAATTGTAATCCTTCCTCCTTCCATTTGAAAGAAAATTTTAAATTCCGCTGTATTTTATTATAAACGGGTCTAGGTGTCACACATGCCATGCAACCTAACGACTTCTCTAAAGAACAAATCCGCAATGCTTGAAGCATCATCGGTTAAATGACAAGCTATAAAATGTGTGCCATCTTAGAGAATCTATCCACAACAACAAAACTAGAATCCCTACCCTTCTTAGTCCTAGGCAACCCCAAAATAAAGTCCATAGAAATGTCAATCCAAGTTCTTTTTAAGAATAGCACGCAAAAGTGTTCCCAAAGTTCTATTGACAACTTCAGTTTGTCCATCCGTTTGAGGATGACAAGTAGTAGAAAACAACAATTTTGTGTCAAGTTTAGCCCATAAAGTATTCCAAAAGTAACTCAAGAATTTAACATCGCGACCAGAAACAATAGTCCTAGGCATGCCATGCAACCTAACGAGTTCTCTAAAGAACAAATCCGCATTATTTGAAGCATCATCGGTTTTATGACAAGCTATAAAATGTGCCATCTTAAAGAATCTATCCACAACAACAAAAATAGAATCCCTCCCCTTCTTAGTCCTAGGCAACCCCAAAATAAATTCCATAGAAATGTCAATCCAAGTTCTTTTTAAGAATAGCACGCAAAAGTGTTCCCAAAGTTCTATTGACAACTTCAGTTTGTCCATCCGTTTGAGGATGACAAGTAGTAGAAAACAACAATTTTGTGCCAAGTTTAGCCCATAAAGTCTTCCAAAAGTAACTCAAGAATTTAACATCGCGACCAAAAACAATAGTCCTAGGCATGCCATGCAACCTAACGACTTCTCTAAAGAATAAATCCGCAATTCTTGAAGCATCATCGGTTAAATGACAAGCTATAAAATGTGTGCCATCTTAGAGAATCTTTCCACAACAACAAAACTAGAATCCCTACCCTTCTTAGTCCTAGGCAACCCCAAAATAAAGTCCGTAGAAATGTCAATCCAAGTTCTTTTTAAGAATAGCACGCAAAAGTGTTCCCAAAGTTCTATTGACAACTTCAGTTTGTCCATCCGTTTGAGGATGACAAGTAGTAGAAAACAACAATTTTTTGCCAAGTTTAGCCCATAAATATTCCAAAAGTAACTCAAGAATTTAACATCGCGACCAGAAACAATAGTCCTAGGCATGCCATGCAACCTAACGAGTTCTCTAAAGAACAAATCCGCAATGTTTGAAGCATCATTGGTTTTATGACAAGCTATAAATGTGCCATCTTAGAGAATCTATCCACAACAACAAAAATAGAATCCCTACCCTTCTTAGTCCTAGGCAACCCCAAAATAAAGTCCATAGAAATGTCAATCCATGTTCTTTTTAAGAATAGCACGCAAAAGTGTTCCCAAAGTGCTATTGACAACTTCAGTTTGTCCATCCGTTTGCGGCTGACAAGTAGTAGAAACCAACAATTTTGTGCCAAGTTTAGCCCATAAAGTCTTCCAAAAGTAACACAAGAATTTAACATCGCAACCAGAAACAATAGTCCTAGGCATGCCATGCAGCTTAACGACTTCTCTAAAGAAAAAATCCGCAATGTTTGAAGCATCATCGGTTAAATGACAAGCTATAAAATGTGTGCCATCTTTGAGAATCTATCCACAACAACAAAAATAGAATCCCTACCCTTCTTAGTCCTAAGCAACCCCAAAATAAAGTCCATAGAAATGTCAATCCAAGTTCTTTTTAAGAATAGCACGCAAAATTGTTCCCAAAGTTCTATTGACAACTTCAGTTTATCCATCCGTTTGAGGATGACAAGTAGTAGAAAACAACAATTTTGTTCCAAATTTAGCCCATAAAGTATTCCAAAAGTAACTCAAGAATTTAACATCTCGACCAGAAACAATAGTCCTAGGCATGCCAAGCAACCTAACGACTTCTCTAAAGAACAAATCCGCAATGTTTGAAGCATAATTGGTTTTATGACAAGCTATAAAATGTGCCATCTTAGAGAATCTATCCACAACAACAAAAATAGAATCCCTACCCTTCTTAGTCCTAGGTAACCCCAAAATAAAGTCCATAGAAATGTCAATCCAAGTTCTTTTTAAGAATAGCACGCAAAATGGTTCCCAAAGTTCTATTGACAACTTAATTTGTCCATCCGTTTGAGGATGACAAGTAGTAGAAACCAACAATTTTGTGCCAAGTTTAGCCCATAAAGTATTCCAAAAGTAACTCAAGAATTTAACATCGCGACCAGAAACAATAGTCCTAGGCATGCCATGCAACCTAACGACTTCTCTAAAGAACAAATCCGCAATGTTTGAAGCATCATCGGTTTTATGACAAGCTATAAAATGTACCATCTTAGAGAATCTATCCACAACAACAAAAAATTAATCCCTACCCTTCTTAGTCCTAGGCAACCCCGAAATAAAGTCCATAGAAATGTCAATCCAAGTTCTTTTTAAGAATTGCACGCAAAAGTGTTCCCAAAGTTCTATTGACAACTTCAGTTTGTCCATCCGTTTGAGGATGGCAAGTAGTAGAAAACAACAATTTTGTGCCAAGTTTAGCCCATAAAGTATTCCAAAAGTAACTCAAGAATTTAACATCGCGACCAGAAACAATAGTCCTAGTGTGGGGACCCGGACGTTAATTCATTCCTTAATCGTCTTTAGGAATATTTTATCATTTATAATAAATAGGGTCTCAAATATTTTTATTTTTTTTAAAATGCAAAGCGGAAAAACGTAATGTAATTTACTTTAAAATTACATATCAAACATAAACATACAATCTTGTGTTATCTACAAGAATTCAACTAGGTTCAACTACATGTCAGTGCTGAATCCTAAGTTGCCTCTGAGCCCGGATCTCCACGCTATCTAGTCCAGCCTCGTTCTCTTCTTGACCCTGATCCGATCCCACCTGTTGTCATGCACACATACAAACAGGACAACAGCCGGATAACTCTGGTGAGATATAAATATCCTAGTTTAAATCATGTATACATGCAATCATATAAACAATATAAAACATATAACATAAAATCATATCATATATCAAAACCATGACATGAATCAATAACAAGAATAAATCCTATTCTAAACATGTACCAATATCAGGAACATAAATCAGTATTAATCAATACAATAACATTTAACTGTCACTCAGGCTCGTGACTCTACGTTGTAGACTAGATTCAATCCTAGCCTAGGGATCCCGATTTCCAGATGTGGTGTTCCTATATCGAATTACGATATAACCAAACATGGTGTTCCTATATCGAATTACGATATAACCAAATATCCGGTGTCCTGACCAAACCGTCATCGACTGTAGCTCTATCGCTAATATCCTATCTTGAGACATCGTGCAATGTGCCCGTGGCGATACCACCACTATCAGGTACTTATGTCACAAGATTACTCGTCTAACACATGTCATATATAATTCAAGAGAACAAGTATATCAATCAACTCAATGCAAATATCAATGCAATAAAGTAAAGTATGTGATTTAGGGAAACTCGAGTCAAACCTCACTCGAGTTGTGCAATTCCAACTCAACATTAATTTATACCTTTATCTTCTCGCTCCCAAGAAGAAGAAGAAGTCCCGACTCTATCTCGGTCCATTCTCAATCTAGTAATAACAATACCGAACAAATATAATATCAATATACCACTCAATTCAATACCTGTTCTGATCAATATCCAAATCAAAATATACTCTGATCAATATCGAATCAATATGCAATATAAATCAATACCGAATCTGATCAATATTAATCCCCTGATGTTTCGACGGTATAATAATATAATCTCGATAACCCGTCAATCCGAACATCACAGATATAATACCAGACTTTGTAAGCAGTATCAATATAACTCATAATCTCAATGATAATACAATTATGACATCGAATCTCAATCAAATCGACTCTGAAAATCATAACAATTACATAATCAGTCTGTTTCTCAATCTGATTTCAATTCTATGATGTCTAACATGACAAGAACATCATATATGAATCCTGTTCAATTCTGACAATAGTCCAATTTCAAATGATGTCAAAACGTAGCAAAACTTACGTCCAGTTGTAGCCTACGTCGATAGTAACACGATACCGTACTCGGATTCAAAATCAGACGGGCGGATTGAAGTAAAAAGGCGTAAGGATTTCACGAAGCTTCCTCGGCTCTCTCTTCAATTCTGAGAATTGTAATCAATTCAGATATATATATGTATACATATATCTCGTGCATGTTCAAGGGGCAAGTGGCAACCCTACGTTTTGCATGATTGGCGCATATGCGCGCCCCAAATCCGCGCATATGCGCCGAACTCTCGGCCCGGCTTCGCATCAACTGGCGCATATGCGCGCCTCCATCCGGCGCATATGCGCCAAAGCCTCTGTCCTACAATGTTGTCTACTGGAGTGCTCGCGCATGTGCGCGCAAATCATCGTGCATGTGCGCGACATGATCTGTCCGACTCGCGCATTTGCGCTGTTCTCGTCCCGCATATGCGCCGAACTCTCGGGAGTTCTCCCTCGGCATTTCACCCACCTCGCGCATATGCGTGCCCTGTCTCGCGTATATGCGCCAGAGGTTTTGGACAATCCGCGCATGGCTCGCGCATCTCGTCGCGCATGTGCGCGGCACACCCCTTGCACATATATTTCGCGTCTTTTCTCACCTTTTCCGGTCCACTCCGTTCGGTCTATAATTACCTTGATTAATCAATAAATTATTTCAGATTACGGTAATCAATTCTCGGGCCTTACACCTAGGCATGCCATGCAACCTAACGACTTCTCTAAAGAACAAACCCGCAATGTCTGAAGCATCATCGGTTTTATGACAAGCTATAAAATGTGCCATCTTAGAGAATCTATCCACAACAACAAAAATAGAATCCCTCCCCTTCTTAGTCCTAGGCAACCCCAAAATAAAGTCCATAGAAATGTCAATCCAAGTTCTTTTTAAGAATAGCACGCAAAAGTGTTCCCAAAGTTCTATTGACAACTTCAGTTTGTCCATCCGTTTGAGGATGACAAGTAGTAGAAAACAACAATTTTGTGCCAATTTTAGCCCATAAAGTCTTCCAAAAGTAACTCAAGAATTTAACATCGCGACCAAAAACAATAGTCCTAGGCATGCCATGCAACTTAACGACTTCTCTAAAGAACAAATCCGCAATGTTTGAAGCATCATCGGTTTTATGACAAGCTATAAAATGTGCCATCTTAGAGAATCTATCCACAACAACAAAAATAGAATCCCTACCCTTATTAGTCCTAGGCAACCACAAAATAAAGTCCATAGAAATGTCAATTAAAGTTCTTTTTAAGAATAGCACGCAAAAGTGTTCCCAAATTTCTATTGACAACTTCAATTTGTCCATCCGTTTGAGGATGACAAGTAGTAGAAAACAACAATTTTGTGCCAGGTTTAGCCCATAAAGTCTTCCAAAAGTAACTCAAGAATTTAACATCGCGAACAGAAACAATAGTCTTAGGCATGCCATGCAACCTAACGATTTCTCTAAAGAATAAATCTGCAATGTTTGAAGCATCATCGGTTTAATGACAAGCTATAAAATATGCCATCTTCGAGAATCTATCCACAAAAACAAAAATAGAATCCCTCGCCTTCTTAGTCCTAGTCAACCCCGAAATAAAGTCCATAGAAATGTCAATCCAAGTTCTTTTTAAGAATAGCACACAAAAGTGTTCCCAAAGGTCTATTGACAACTTCAGTTTGTCCATCCGTTTGAGGATGACAAGTAGTAGAAAACAACAATTTTGGGCAAAGTTTAGCCCATAAAGTATTCCAAAAGTAACTCAAGAATTTAACATCGCGACCAGAAACAATAGTCCTAGGCATGCCATGCAGCTTAACGACTTCTCTAAAGAACAAATCCGCAATGTTTGAAGCATCATCGGTTAAATGACAAGCTATAAAATGTGTGCCATCTTTGAGAATCTATCCACAACAACAAAAATAGAATCCATACCCTTCTTAGTCCTAAGCAACCCCAAAATAAAGTCCATAGAAATGTCAATCCAAGTTCTTTTTGTAATAGCCGAGCCCGGTGTACGGTACGATTTAAGTTTCGTTTGTTATTTGGGATATTTGATTAGATGTTCAGAGTTGTATTTTTGGGCGATAGTATTGTTAGTTTTATTGTCTTGAGGTATTAGATGATGTTGGTTGTTCGTTTCAGCGTTTCGGTTTGATTTTTGTTGCATGGGAATAGTGTTTTGGCGTGAGCACACCGCACCCGCGGCGTTGTAGTGACCGCCCCCGCGGTGGAGACCGCACCCGCGCTGTTTGCAGTGCCGCACCCGCGCTGTTCGTGTTCCAGAATTTTTGAGTATGCCGTAACTTAGGCGCACCCGCGGTCCTTGTGTTGGCGCACCCGCGGTGAAGGTATGGGCGAGATATTTAGTCGATTTTGGAGTGGTTGGCTGTCACTTTTCCTTTCTCTTTCCTTCTCATTTTCGCATTTCTCTCCATTGCAAGGGTTTTTGGTCATTTCTTTCACTTCCTATCTTCGATTCAAGCGTTTGTTTGGAATTTCGACTTGAGATCGACGTTCTCCTTGGTGCTAGGAAGCTTGGGTAAGTTTTTGGTGCGATTCTGTTAAGGTTGTAAATTAAGAGTTGTTTAGGTTGGTTGTTTATGTGGATTTATGGATTATTTAGCTTGTAATCTTGGATATTTAGTTGATATTGGTGTTATTTGTGGATTATTTGTTGTAGGTGGTGATCAAGAGCTAAGTTGAGGTGTTTGTTGTGGTTTGTAAGTGGAAATTCATTCCTTTTGCTCACATGATTTTATATGTATGTGTTTCAAAGAGTTTATTGTGTTATTCCCTTTCATTTGATCCATAGTATGTATTGTTATATGTATTGGAGGCATTGTATGTCTCATTATTGATTAAAGGGAATACAAAGAGATATATAGAGTTCAAAGTGATTGTTAAAACCAGAGAAGAATTTAAATGTTTTCGGATTGATAAATACATAGTCAGAGATTGCATGCAATATTAGATGATCATCGCCCAGAGGCTTATATCCCTCAGAGTTATCGGTATTTATATCGATTTGGGATACGAGCAACCCCAGAGCAGAGATACTATTGATATCAATCCCCAGAGCAAAAGAGAAATACCATCATATTTTATGCTATTGCTATATTATTGATATTCAGAGTTTACAGTTCAGAGTTGATGGTATTTATGATTTCAAAGAGATGTTTTACAGAGTTATTGTTCATTGTTATATAAGAGTTCCACTTGCTGAGATTTATTCTCATTCCAGTTATTTCATGTGATGCAGATCAGAGTGGTGCCTCGGGACGTTGACTGTAGATCGGGGGTCATATGCATACACCGTTGGAAGGAGGATTTTGGCATGATCATAGGAATGATGTTTTGTTTTTGTTATGTCATTTAAATGATCATGTATTTATTTTGTAAAGATATTTGATGAAATGTATTTTGAAACTCCTTCCGTATATTTTAAAGAGAAAATTTTATTTCCGCTGCGTATTCATTTTAAAAGAGGTCAGGGTGTCACATTTAGTGGTATCAGAGCGGTGTTCTTCGGACCAATGCATATGACTTCGTCTACTTTCAACTGTCCGGGTATGTTTTCTTTGCATCTATCTATTGTTATGTATTGATTGGTGTCTTGTGAGCATTGTAGAGTAGAGGATGCCTCCTAAGCGTAAGGCGTCAGAGGGGGAGGATAGTTCGTCCTCGAGAGTTGTCGACGAGTTCGGCAAGTTACTGAAGGAGCAGGCTAAGGTTCACAGTGAGCAGATCCAGCAGTTGCTTAGACTGCAAGGAGCAGGCCAGGGCAGAGACCAAGGTAGGGGGCAGGTTGCTCCAGTAGCAGTTGGTTCTGATGCTATCTTTTCTGCGTTTAAGAGGATGGATCCACCCGAGTTTCCAGGCAGCTCCGATCCTTTAGCTGCAGTAGAGTGGGTCAAGGCTTTGGAGGCGATTTTTGATCATCTCCACTATGAGGACAGAGACCGTATCAGTTGTGCTGTTTTCATGCTGGTTAAAGCTGCACGTTTGTGGTGGAATGCGACCAAGGTTGGCATTGATGTTTCTACGTTGAAGTGGTCTGAGTTTACTGAGCTTTTCTACGACAAGTACTTTCCTGATGCACTGCGAGCAAGGAAGGTTACAGAGTTCTTGGAGCTTCGTCAGGGGAGCTTGAATGTAGATGAGTATATTCTCAAGTTCGAGGAGGGTTGCCTTTTTGCTCCGTACATTGCTACTAGTGATAAAGATAAAGGCGCTCACTTCATTCGAGGCCTTAGAGCGGAGATCAGGCGTGATATCAATATGTCTAAGGCTCTGACTTTCAAGGAGATTGTGTCCAAGGCGTTGCTAGCAGAGCAGGACGAGAAGGATATTGCCAGGGAGAGGCAGGCGAGGTACCAGGCTAGTGTTCAAAGAGGCCAGAGTTCAGGTCAGCGTGGCAGAGATCGATTCAAGGGGAAGGGCAAGGTGGATCAGAGTCCTAGGCCACCGTCAGCGCCAGTTGCTCCATCTGATTCTGAGAGATCTTTGTGTCCCAAGTGTGGCAGACCCCATCGTGGAGAGTGTAGATTTGGCTCTCGTTCTTGTTATCGTTGTGGCATGCCAGGCCATATTTCCAGAGATTGTCCTAGGGGAGCTAGCCAGGAGAAGGTGCAGGGTCGTATCTTTTCGATGACTAAGGAAGGTATTAATCGTAATTCTTCTGTAATCTCTAGTTCCATTTTAATTTCAGGCAGAGTAGCTACTACTTTGATTGATACTGGTGCTACTCATTCTTTTATGTCTGAATTGTTTTTGAGATCTTTGGGTATAGTTCCTTCTGTTATTCCCCTCCAGCTTAGTGTTGTTTTGCCTTCGGGAGATGTTTTGTGCCCGACTTCCATAGTGTATGCGTGCCCCGTTCGTTTTGTTGATCGAGAGGTCTTTGCTGATTTGATTGTGATCCCGATGGTTGCCTTTGATGTTATTCTTGGCATGGATTGGCTGTCGACCTATCGTGCTGTTATTGATTTCGTTGCTAAGACGGTGACTTTTGCAGATGATGGCCAGGGAGGAGTTCTCGCCAGCTCAGGTACTTCGCTGGTCCTTCCTTTTATTTCGTGTCTTGATGCTGAGAGGCTATTGTGTAGAGGTTGTGATGTTTTTCTAGCATCTGTTGTGGATATGGATAGACTGATTAAGTTGAATATTGATGATATTGATGTGGTGAGGGAGTTTGCGGATGTGTTTGAGGATGATGTTCCGGGTTTGCCGCCGGATAGAGATGTAGAGTTTGTTATTGATCTTGCTCCAGGTACGGTTCCTATTTCTAAGGCTCCGTATAGGATGGCTCCTACCGAGATGAAAGAGTTGAAGACGCAGTTGCAGGATCTTCTAGATAAGGGTTTCATTCGTCCGAGTTCTTCGCCTTGGGGAGCTCCGGTTCTATTTGTTAAGAAGAAGGACAGGTCTTTGCGTCTGTGTATCGATTACAGAGAGCTCAACAAAGTGACGATCAAGAACAAGTATCCGTTGCCACGGATTGACGATCTATTTGACCAACTCCAGGGTGCCACTGTTTTCTCGAAGATTGATCTTCGGTCTGGCTACTATCAGTTGAAGGTTAGGGAGTCTGATATCCCTAAGACGGCTTTCAGGACCAGGTATGGTCACTATGAGTTTCTCGTGATGTCTTTTGGTTTGACCAATGCCCCTTCTGTTTTCATGGACCTGATGAACCGTGTGTTCAAGCCGTATTTGGATAGCTTCGTCATTGTTTTTATCGACGATATATTGATCTATTCCAAGACCAGAGAGCTTCATTCAGAGCATCTCAGAGTTGTTCTCCAGTTGCTGAGAGAGCGGAGGTTGTTTGCTAAGTTGAAGAAGTGTGAGTTTTGGCTGGATCAGATTTCTTTTCTAGGCCATGTCGTTTCGAGGGATGGCATTGCTGTTGATCCGATGAAGATAGAGGCGATTCAGAAGTGGCCTATTCCTACGACTGTTTCAGAGGTACGCAGTTTCCTTGGTTTGGCGGGTTATTATCGTCGTTTCATTTCGGACTTTTCCAAGATTGCCCTGCCATTGTCCAATCTGACAAGGAAGACTGTGAAGTTCGAGTGGTCTATAGATTGCCAGAGCGCATTTCAGGAGTTGAAGGATAGATTGACGTCAGCTCCTATTCTCGCATTGCCCAGTGGTTCAGAGGATTTTGTGGTCTTTACCGATGCGTCGAAGAAGGGTCTCGGTGCAGTGTTGATGCAGAGGGGTAAGGTCATTGCCTATGCTTCTCGCCAGTTGAAGGATTATGAGAAGAATTATCCGACGCACGATTTGGAGCTAGCAGCTGTGGTTTTCGCCCTTAAGATTTGGAGACATTATCTGTATGGCGAAAAGTGTGAGATCTTCACAGACCACAAGAGTTTGAAGTATCTGTTCTCGCAGAAAGAGCTCAATATGCGGCAGAGGAGGTGGTTAGAGCTTGTCAAGGATTACGATGTAACTATCAGTTATCACCCAGGGAAGGCGAATGTTGTGGCTGATGCTTTAAGCCGCAAGTCGAGTGTTTCATTGAGTTCTTTGATTCAGAGACCGTTGCTGATGGATTTGCAGAGAGAGGAGATTGATCTGGTGATTCCAGGCACCATTGCTCGTCTTTCAGCGTTAGTTATTCGATCTTCATTGACGGACAGGATTCGTAGAGAGCAGTCGACTGATGTTCAGTTGACAGAGTTGAGAGATAGAGCAGAGATTAGAGGTAATTCAGAGTTTGCCTTGAATGGTGATGGTTTGGTGACTTTCAGAGGTCGTATTTGTGTTCCTGTTGGCGATGATATTCGTAGAGATATTCTGACAGAGGCTCATACCGCGCCGTATTCGATTCATCCAGGCAGTACGAAGATGTATCAGGATCTTCGTCGACTCTACTGGTGGCCAGGTATGAAGAAGGATGTTGCCGTGTTCATTTCTCAGTGCCTTACTTGTCAGCAGGTGAAGATTGAGCACCAGAGACCTGCTGGGACATTGTTGTCATTGCCGATTCCTCAGTGGAAGTGGGAGCATATTACGATGGATTTCGTGACTGGTCTTCCCAGAGTGCAGAGAGGTTTCAATTCTATTTGGGTTATCGTTGATCGATTGACTAAGTCAGCGCACTTTCTTTCAGTCAAGACGACGTATTCGATGAACCAGTATGCCGAGGACTACATAGCAGAGATTGTTAGACTTCATGGTGTCCCTGTGTCGATCGTGTCTGATCGTGACCCCTGATTTACTTCAGAGTTTTGGAAGAGTTTGCACAGAGCTATGGGTTCGCGATTAGCGTTCAGTACAGCCTATCATCCTCAGAGCGATGGTCAGTCAGAGAGAGTCATTCAGATTCTTGAGGATATGCTCAGAGCTTGTACTATAGACTTTCCAGGTAGCTGGGATTCTTTGTTGCCTTTGGTTGAGTTCACTTATAATAATAGCTACCAGGCAACGATTGGCATGGCACCGTATGAGGCACTTTATGGCAGGAAGTGCAGGTCTCCCTTGTATTGGGACGAGGTTGGTGAGAGGAAGATGTTGGGACCAGAGTTGGTCCAGCAGACTGCTGATGTTGTTGCTGTTATCAGAGAAAGGATGAAGACTGCCCAGTCCAGACAGAAGAGCTATGCAGATGTTCGTCGTAGGCCTTTGCAGTTCGAGGTTGGCGATCACGTGTTTCTGAAGATAGCACCTCTCAAGGGTGTGATGAGATTTGGTAAGAAGGGCAAGTTGAGTCCTAGATTTATTGGTCCATTTGAGATATTGGACAGAGTTGGCGATCGAGCCTACAGATTAGCCCTACCTCCAGATCTTGACAGAGTCCATAATGTTTTTCACGTATTGATGCTCAGGAAGTATGTTGCAGATCCTTCCCATGTTCTTCGCCATGAGCCATTGGACTTGACGCCGAATTTGACATATCAAGAGATTCCGATTCAGATTTTGGATCGCACAGTTAGAGTTCTGAGGAACAAAGAGATCGGCATTGTCAAAGTTCTTTGGAGGAACCATTTGATAGAGGAGGCTACGTGGGAACCAGAGGATGAGATGAGAGAGAAGTATTCTGAGTTGTTCGTGCCGTGACGTCAATTTCGCGGACGAAATTCCCTTAAGGGGGGGAGATTGTAATAGCCGAGCCCGGTGTACGGTACGATTTAAGTTTCGTTTGTTATTTGGGATATTTGATTAGATGTTCAGAGTTGTATTTTTGGGCGATAGTATTGTTAGTTTTATTGTCTTGAGGTATTAGATGATGTTGGTTGTTCGTTTCAGCGTTTCAGTTTGATTTTTGTTGCATGGGAATAGTGTTTTGCCGTGAGCACACCGCACCCGCGGCGTTGTAGTGACCGCCCCCGCGGTGGAGACCGCACCCGCGCTGTTTGCAGTGCCGCACCCGCGCTGTTCGTGTTCCAGAATTTTTGAGTATGCCGTAACTTAGGCGCACCCGCGGTCCTTGTGTTGGCGCACCCGCGGTGAAGGTATGGGCGAGATATTTAGTCGATTTTGGAGTGGTTGGCTATCACTTTTCCTTTTTCTTTCCTTCTCATTTTCGCATTTCTCTCCATTGCAAGGGTTTTTGGTCATTTCTTTCACTTCCTATCTTCGATTCAAGCGTTTGTTTGGAATTTCGACTTGAGATCGACGTTCTCCTTGGTGCTAGGAAGCTTGGGTAAGTTTTTGGTGCGATTCTGTTAAGGTTGTAAATTAAGAGTTGTTTAGGTTGGTTGTTTATGTGGATTTATGGATTATTTAGCTTGTAATCTTGGATATTTAGTTGATATTGGTGTTATTTGTGGATTATTTGTTGTAGGTGGTGATCAAGAGCTAAGTTGAGGTGTTTGTTGTGGTTTGTAAGTGGAAATTCATTCCTTTTGCTCACATGATTTTATATGTATGTGTTTCAAAGAGTTTATTGTGTTATTCCCTTTCATTTGATCCATAGTATGTATTGTTATATGTATTGGAGGCATTGTATGTCTCATTATTGATTAAAGGGAATACAAAGAGATATATAGAGTTCAAAGTGATTGTTAAAACCAGAGAAGAATTTAAATGTTTTCGGATTGATAAATACATAGTCAGAGATTGCATGCAATATTAGATGATCATCGCCCAGAGGCTTATATCCCTCAGAGTTATCGGTATTTATATCGATTTGGGATACGAGCAACCCCAGAGCAGAGATACTATTGATATCAATCCCCAGAGCAAAAGAGAAATACCATCATATTTTATGCTATTGCTATATTATTGATATTCAGAGTTTACAGTTCAGAGTTGATGGTATTTATGATTTCAAAGAGATGTTTTACAGAGTTATTGTTCATTGTTATATAAGAGTTCCACTTGCTGAGATTTATTCTCATTCCAGTTATTTCATGTGATGCAGATCAGAGTGGTGCCTCGGGACGTTGACTGTAGATCGGGGGTCATATGCATACACCGTTGGAAGGAGGATTTTGGCATGATCATAGGAATGATGTTTTGTTTTTGTTATGTCATTTAAATGATCATGTATTTATTTTGTAAAGATATTTGATGAAATGTATTTTGAAACTCCTTCCGTATATTTTAAAGAGAAAATTTTATTTCCGCTGCGTATTCATTTTAAAAGAGGTCAGGGTGTCACACTTTTTAAGAATAGCACGCAAAATTGTTCCCAAAGTTCTATTGACAACTTCAGTTTGTCCATCCGTTTGAGGATGACAAGTAGTAGAAAACAACAATTTTTTGCCAAATTTAGCCCATAAAGTATTCCAAAAGTAACTCAAGAATTTAACATCTCGACCAGAAACAATAGTCCTAGGCATGCCAAGCAACCTAACGACTTCTCTAAAGAACAACTCCGCAATGTTTGAAGCATAATTGGTTTTATGACAAGCTATAAAATGTGCCATCTTAGAGAATCTATCCACAACAACAAAAATAGAATCCCTCCCCTTCTTAGTCCTAGGCAACCCCAAAATAAAGTCCATAGAAATGTCAATCCAAGTTCTTTTTAAGAATAGCACGCAAAAGTGTTCCCAAAGTTCTATTGACAACTTCAGTTTGTCCATCCGTTTGAGGATGACAAGTAGTAGAAAACAACAATTTTGTGCCAAGTTTAGCCCATAAAGTCTTCCAAAAGTAACTCAAGAATTTAACATCGCGAACAGAAACAATAGTCTTAGGCATGCCATGCAACCTAACGACTTTTCTAAAGAACAAATCCGCAATGTTTGAAGCATCATCGGTTTTATGACAAGCTATAAAATATGCTATCTTAGAGAATCTATCCACAAAAACAAAAATAGAATCCCTCGCTTTCTTACTCCTAGGCAACCCCGAAATAAAGTTCATAGAAATGTCAATTCAAGTTCTTTTTAAGAATAGCACGCAAAAGTGTTCCCAAAGTTATATTGACAACTTCAGTTTGTCCATCCGTTTGAGGATAACAAGTAGTAGAAACCAACAATTTTGTGCCAAGTTTAGCCCATAAGGTCTTCCAAAATTAACACAAGAATTTAACATCGCGACCAGAAACAATAGCCCTAGGCATGCCATGCAACCTAACGACTTCTCTAAAGAACAAACCCGCAATGTTTGAAGCATCATCGGTTTTATGACAAGCTATAAAATGTGCCATCTTAGAGAATCTATCCACAACAACAAAAATAGAATCCCTCCACTTCTTAGTCCTAGGCAACCCCAAAATAAAGTCCATAGAAATGTCAATCCAAGTTCTTTCTAAGAATAGCACGCAAAAGTGTTCCCAAAGTTCTATTGACAACTTCAGTTTGTCCATCCGTTTGAGGATGACAAGTAGTAGAAAACAACAATTTTGTGCCAAGTTTAGCCCATAAAGTCTTCCAAAAGTAACTCAAGAATTTAACATCGCGAACAGAAACAATAGTTTTAGGCATGCCATGCAACCTAACGACTTTTCTAAAGAACAAATCCGCAATGTTTGAAGCATCATCGGTTTTAAGACAAGCTATAAAATATGCCATCTTAGAGAATCTATCCACAAAAACAAAAATAGAATCCCTCGCCTTCTTAGTCCTAGGCAACCCCGAAATAAAGTCCATAGAAATGTCAATCCAAGTTCTTTTTAAGAATAGCACGCAAAAGTGTTCCCAAAGTTATATTGACAACTTCAGTTTGTCCATCCGTTTGAGGATGACAAGTAGTAGAAACCAACAATTTTGTGCCAAGTTTAGCCCATAAGGTCTTCCAAAATTAACACAAGAATTTAACATCGCGACCAGAAACAATAGCCCTAGGCATGCCATGCAACCTAACGACTTCTCTAAAGAACAAATCCGCAATGTTTGAAGCATCATCGGTTTTATGACAAGCTATAAAATGTGCCATCTTAGAGAATCTATCCACAACAACAAAAATAGAATCCCTCCCCTTCTTAGTCCTAGGCAACCCCAAAATAAAGTCCATAGAAATGTCAATCCAAGTTCTTTTTAAGAATAGCACGCAAAAGTGTTCCCAAAGTTCTATTGACAACTTCAGTTTGTCTATCCGTTTGAGGATGAAAAGTAGTAGAAAACAACAATTTTGTGCCAAGTTTAGCCCATAAAGTCTTCCAAAAGTAACTCAAGAATTTAACATCGCGACCAAAAACAATAGTCCTAGGCATGCCATGCAACCTAACGACTTCTCTAAAGAACAAATCCACAATGTTTGAAGCATCATCGGTTTTATGACAAGCTATAAAATGTGCCATCTTAGAGAATCTATCCACAACAACAAAAATAGAATCCCTACCCTTATTAGTCCTAGGCAACCACAAAATAAAGTCCATAGAAATATCAATTAAAGTTCTTTTTAAGAATAGCACGCAAAAGTGTTCCCAAATTTCTATTGACAACTTCAGTTTGTCCATCCGTTTGAGGATGACAAGTAGTAGAAAACAACAATTTTGTGCCAGGTTTAGCCCATAAAGTCTTCCAAAAGTAACTCAAGAATTTAACATCGCGAACAGAAACAATAGTCTTAGGCATGCCATGCAACCTAACGACTTCTCTAAAGAACAAATCCGCAATGTTTGAAGCATCATCGGTTTTATGACAAGCTATAAAATATGCCATCTTAGAGAATCTATCCACAAAAACAAAAATAGAATCCCTCGCCTTCTTAGTCCTAGGCAACCTCGAAATAAAGTCCATAGAAATGTCAATCCAAGTTCTTTTTAAGAATAGCACGCAAAAGTGTTCCCAAAGTTCTATTGACAACTTCAGTTTGTCCATCCGTTTGAGGATGACAAGTAGTAGAAAACAACAATTTTGTGCAAAGTTTAGCCCATAAAGTATTCCAAAAGTAACACAAGAATTTAACATCAGCGATCAGAAACAATAGTCCTAGGCATGCCATGCAACCTAACGACTTCTCTAAAGAACAAATCCGCAATGTTTGAAGCATCATCGGTTTAATGACAAGCTATAAAATGTGTGCCATCTTAGAGAATCTATCCACAACAACAAAAATAGAATCCCTACCCTTCTTAGTCCTAGGCAACCCCAAAATAAAGTCCATAGAAATGTCAATCCAAGTTCTTTTTAAGAATAGCACGCAAAAGTGTTCCCAAAGTTCTATTGACAACTTCAGTTTGTCCATCCGTTTGAGGATGACAAGTAGTAGAAAACAACAATTTTGTGCCAAGTTTAGCCCATAAAGTATTCCAAAAGTAACTCAAGAATTTAACATCGCGACCAGAAACAATAGTCCTAGGCATGCCATGCAACCTAACGACTTCTCTAAAGAACAAATCCGCAATGTTTGAAGCATCATTGGTTTTATGACAAGCTATAAAATGTGCCATCTTAGAGAATCTATCCACAACAACAAAAATAGAATCCCTCCCTTCTTAGTCCTAGGCAACCCCAAAATAAAGTCCATAGAAATGTCAATCCAAGTTCTTTTTAAGAATAGCACGCAAAAGTGTTCCCAAAGTTCTATTGACAACTTCAGTTTGTCCATCCGTTTGAGGATGACAAGTAGTAGAAAACAACAATTTTGTGCCAAGTTTAGCCCATAAAGTCTTCCAAAAGTAACTCAAGAATTTAACATCGCGACCAGAAACAATAGTCCTAGGCATGCCATGCAACCTAACGACTACTCTAAAGAACAAATCCGCAATGTTTGAAGCATCATCGGTTTTATGACAAGCTATAAAATATGCCATCTTAGAGAATCTATCCACAAAAACAAAAATAGAATCCCTCGCCTTCTTACTCCTAGGCAACCCCGAAATAAAGTCCATAGAAATGTCAATCCAAGTTCTTTTTAAGAATAGAACGCAAAAGTGTTCCCAAAGTTCTATTGACAACTTCAGTTTGTCCATCCGTTTGAGGATGACAAGTAGTAGAAAACAACAATTTTGGGCAAAGTTTAGCCCATAAAGTATTCCAAAAGTAACTCAAGAATTTAACATCGCGACCAGAAACATTAGTCCTAGGCATGCCATGCAACCTAACGACTTCTTTAAAGAACAAATCCGCAATGTTTGAAGCATCATTGGTTTTATGACAAGCTATAAAATATGCCATCTTAGAGAATCTATCCACAAAAACAAAAATAGAATCCCTCGCCTTCTTAGTCCTAGGCAACCCCAAAATAAAGTCCATAGAAATGTCAATCCAAGTTCTTTATAAGAATAGCACGCAAAAGTGTTCCCAAAGTTCTATTGACAACTTCAGTTTGTCCATCCGTTTGAGGATGACAAGTAGTAGAAAACAACAATTTTGTGCCAAGTTTAGCCCATAAAGTATTCCAAAAGTAACTCAAGAATTTAACATCGCGACCAGAAACAATAGTCCTAGGCATGCCATGCAACCTAACGACTTCTCTAAAGAACAAATCCGCAATGTTTGAAGCATCATCGGTTTAATGACAAGCTATAAAATGTGCCATCTTAGAGAATCTATCCACAACAACAAAAATAGAATCCATACCCTTCTTAGTCCTAGGCAACCTCAAAATAAAGTCCATAGAAATGTCAATCCAAGTTCTTTTTAAGAATAGCACGCAAAAGTGTTCCCAAAGTTCTATTGACAACTTCAGTTTGTCCATCCGTTTGAGGATGACAAGTAGTAGAAAACAACAATTTTGTGCCAAAGTTTAGCCCATAAAGTATTCCAAAAGTAACTCAAGAATTTAACATCGCGACCAGAAACAATAGTCCTAAGCATGCCATGCAACCTAACGACTTCTCTAAAGAACAAATCCGCAATGTTTGAAGCATCATCGGTTTTATGACAAGCTATAAAATGTGCCATCTTAGAGAATCTATCCACAACAACAAAAATAGAATCCCTCCCCTTCTTAGTCCTAGGCAACCCCAAAATAAAGTCCATAGAAATGTCAATCCAAGTTCTTTTTAAGAATAGCACGCAAAAGTGTTCCCAAAGTTCTATTGACAACTTCAGTTTGTCCATCCGTTTGAGGATGACAAGTAGTAGAAAACAACAATTTTGTGCCAAGTTTAGCCCATAAAGTATTCCAAAAGTAACTCAAGAATTTAACATCGCGAACAGAAACAATAGTCCTAGGCATGCCATGCAACCTAACGACTTCTCTAAAGAACAAATCCGCAATGTTTGAAGCATCATCGGTTTTATGACAAGCTATAAAATATGCCATCTTAGAGAATCTATCCACAAAAACAAAAATAGAATCCCTCGCCTTGTTAGTCCTAGGCAACCCCAAAATAAAGTCCATAGAAATGTCAATCCAAGTTCTTTTTAAGAATAGCACGCAAAAGTGTTCCCAAAGTTCTATTGACAACTTCAGTTTGTCCATCCGTTTGAGGATGACAAGTAGTAGAAAACAACAATTTTGGGCAAAGTTTAGCCCATAAAGTATTCCAAAAGTAACTCAAGAATTTAACATCGCGACCAGAAACATTAGTCCTAGGCATGCCATGCAACCTAACGACTTCTTTAAAGAACAAATCCGCAATGTTTGAAGAATCATTGGTTTTATGACAAGCTATAAATGTGCCATCTTAGAGAATCTATCCACAACAACAAAAATAGAATCCTTACCCTTCTTAGTCCTATGCAACCCCAAATAAAGTCCATAGAAATGTCAATCCAAGTTCTTTTTAAGAATAGCACGCAAAAGTGTTCCCAAAGTTCTATTGACAACTTCAGTTTGTCCATTCGTTTGAGGATGACAAGTAGTAGAAACCAACAATTTTGTGCCAAGTTTAGCCCATAAAGTCTTCATAAATTAACACAAGAATTTAACATCGCGACCAGAAACAATAGTCCCTAGGCATGCCATACAACCTAACGACTTCTCTAAAGAACAAATCCGCAATGTTTGAAGCAATCATCGGTTTTATGACAAGCTATAAAATGTGCCATCTTAGAGAATCTATCCACAACAACAAAAATAGAATCCCTCCCCTTCTTAGTCCTAGGCAACCCCAAAATAAAGTCCATAGAAATGTCAATCCAAGTTCTTTTTAAGAATAGCACGCAAAAGTGTTCCCAAAGTTCTATTGACAACTTCAGTTTGTCTATCCGTTTGAGGATGACAAGTAGTAGGAAACAACAATTTTGTGCCAAGTTTAGCCCATAAAGTCTTCCAAAAGTAACTCAAGAATTTAACATCGCGACCAAAAACAATAGTCCTAGGCATGCCATGCAACCTAACGACTTCTCTAAAGAACAAATCCGCAATGTTTGAAGCATCATCGGTTTTATGACAAGCTATAAAATGTGCCATCTTAGAGAATCTATCCACAACAACAAAAATAGAATCCCTACCCTTATTAGTCCTAGGCAACCACAAAATAAAGTCCATAGAAATGTCAATTCAAGTTCTTTTTAAGAATAGCACGCAAAAGTGTTCCCAAAGTTCTATTGACAACTTCAGTTTGTCCATCCGTTTGAGGATGACAAGTAGTAGAAAACAACAATTTTGTGCAAGGTTTAGCCCATAAAGTCTTCCAAAAGTAACTCAAGAATTTAACATCGCGACCAGAAACAATAGTCTTAGGCATGCCATGCAACCTAACGACTTCTCTAAAGAACAAATCCGCAATGTTTGAAGCATCATCGGTTTTATGACAAGCTATAAAATATGCCATCTTAGAGAATCTATCCACAAAAACAAAAATAGAATCCCTCGCCTTCTTAGTCCTAGGCAACCCCGAAATAAAGTCCATAGAAATGTCAATCCAAGTTCTTTTTAAGAATAGTACGCAAAAGTGTTCCCAAAGTTCTATTGACAACTTCAGTTTGTCCATCCGTTTGAGGATGACAAGTAGTAGAAAACAACAATTTTGTGCCAAGTTTAGCCCATAAAGTATTCCAAAAGTAACTCAAGAATTTAACATCGCGACCAGAAACAATAGTCCTAGGCATGCCATGCAAGCTTAACGACTTCTCTAAAGAACAAATCCGCAATGTTTGAAGCATCATCGGTTTAATGACAAGCTATAAAATGTGTCCATCTTAGAGAATCTATCCACAACAACAAAAATAGAATCCCTACCCTTCTTAGTCCTAGCAACCCCAAAATAAAGTCCATAGAAATGTCAATCCAAGTTCTTTTTAAGAATAGCACGCAAAATTGTTCCCAAAGTTCTATTGACAACTTCAGTTTGTCCATCCGTTTGAGGATGACAAGTAGTAGAAAACAACAATTTTGTGCCAAGTTTAGCCCATAAAGTATTCCAAAAGTAACTCAAGAATTTAACATCGCGACCAGAAACAATAGTCCTAGGCATGCCAATGCAACCTAACGACTTCTCTAAAGAACAAATCCGCAATGTTTGAAGCATAATTGGTTTTATGACAAGCTATAAAATGTGCCATCTTAGAGAATCTATCCACAACAACAAAAATAGAATCCCTCCCTTCTTAGTCCTAGGCAACCCCAAAATAAAGTCCATAGAAATGTCAATCCAAGTTCTTTTTAAGAATAGCACGCAAAAGTGTTCCCAAAGTTCTATTGACAACTTCAGTTTGTCCATCCGTTTGAGGATGACAAGTAGTAGAAAACAACAATTTTGTGCCAAGTTTAGCCCATAAAGTCTTCCAAAAGTAACTCAAGAATTTAACATCGCGAACAGAAACAATAGTCCTTAGGCATGCCATGCAACCTAACGACTTCTCTAAAGAACAAATCCGCAATGTTTGAAGCATCATCGGTTTTATGACAAGCTATAAAATATGCCATCTTAGAGAATCTATCCACAAAAACAAAAATAGAATCCCTCGCCTTCTTAGTCCTAGGCAACCCCGAAATAAAGTCCATAGAAATGTCAATCCAAGTTCTTTTTAAGAATAGCACGCAAAAGTGTTCCCAAAGTTCTATTGACAACTTCAGTTTGTCCATCCGTTTGAGGATGACAAGTAGTAGAAAACAACAATTTTGGGCCAAGTTTAGCCCATAAAGTATTCCAAAAGTAACTCAAGAATTTAACATCGCGACCAGAAACATTAGTCCTAGGCATGCCATGCAACCTAACGACTTCTTTAAAGAACAAATCCGCAATGTTTGAAGCATCATTGGTTTTATGACAAGCTATAAAATATGCCATCTTAGAGAATCTATCCACAACAACAAAAATAGAATCCCTCGCCTTCTTAGTCCTAGGCAACCCCGAAATAAAGTCCATAGAAATGTCAATCCAAGTTCTTTTTAAGAATAGCACGCAAAAGTGTTCCCAAAGTTCTATTGACAACTTCAGTTTGTCCATCCGTTTGAGGATGACAAGTAGTAGAAAACAACAATTTTGTGCCAAGTTTAGCCCATAAAGTATTCCAAAAGTAACTCAAGAATTTAACATCACGACCAGAAACAATAGTCCTAGGCATGCCATGCAAGCTTAACGACTTCTCTAAAGAACAAATCCGCAATGTTTGAAGCATCATCGGTTTAATGACAAGCTATAAAATGTGTGCCATATTAGAGAATCTATCCACAACAACAAAAATAGAATCCATACCCTTCTTAGTCCTAGGCAACCTCAAAATAAAGTCCATAGAAATGTCAATCCAAGTTCTTTTTAAGAATAGCACGCAAAAGTGTTCCCAAAGTTCTATTGACAACTTCAGTTTGTCCATCCTTTTGAGGATGACAAGTAGTAGAAAACAACAATTTTGTGCCAAGTTTAGCCCATAAAGTATTCCAAAAGTAACTCAAGAATTTAACATCGCGACCAGAAACAATAGTCCTAGGCATGCCATGCAACCTAACGACTTCTCTAAAGAACAAATCCGCAATGTTTGAAGCATCATCGGTTTTATGACAAGCTATAAAATGTGCCATCTTAGAGAATCTATCCACAACAACAAAAATAGAATCCCTCCCCTTCTTAGTCCTAGGCAACCCCAAAATAAAGTCCATAGAAATGTCAATCCAAGTTCTTTTTAAGAATAGCACGCAAAAGTGTTCCCAAAGTTCTATTGACAACTTCAGTTTGTCCATCCGTTTGAGGATGACAAGTAGTAGAAAACAACAATTTTGTGCCAAGTTTAGCCCATAAAGTATTCCAAAAGTAACTCAAGAATTTAACATCGCGACCAGAAACAATAGTCCTAGGCATGCCATGCAACCTAACGACTTCTCTAAAGAACAAATCCGCAATGTTTGAAGCATCATCTGTTTTATGACAAGCTATAAAATATGCCATCTTAGAGAATCTATCCACAAAAACAAAAATAGAATCCCTCGCCTTGTTAGTCCTAGGCAACCCCGAAATAAAGTCCATAGAAATGTCAATCCAAGTTCTTTTTAAGAATAGCACGCAAAAGTGTTCCCAAAGTTATATTGACAACTTCAGTTTATCCATCCGTTTGAGATGACAAGTAGTAGAAAACAACAATTTTGTGCAAAGTTTAGCCCATAAAGTATTCCAAAAGTAACTCAAGAATTTAACATCGCGACCAGAAACAATAGTCCTAGGCATGCCATGCAACCTAACGACTTCTTTAAAGAACAAATCCGCAATGTTTGAAGAATCATTGGTTTTATGACAAGCTATAAATGTGCCATCTTAGAGAATCTATCCACAACAACAAAAATAGAATCCCTACCCTTCTTAGTCCTAGGCAACCCCAAAATAAAGTCCATAGAAATGTCAATCCAAGTTCTTTATAAGAATAGCACGCAAAAGTGTTCCCAAAGTTCCATTGACAACTTCAGTTTGTCCATTTGTTTGAGGATGACGAGTAGTAGAAACCAACAATTTTGTGCCAAGTTTAGCCCATAAAGTCTTCATAAATTAACACAAGAATTTAACATCGCGACCAGAAACAATAGCCCTAGGCATGCCATGCAACCTAACGACTTCTCTAAAGAACAAATCCGCAATGTTTGAAGCAACATCGGTTTTATGACAAGCTATAAAATGTGCCATCTTAGAGAATCTATCCACAACAACAAAAATAGAATCCCTACCCTTATTAGTCTTAGGCAACCCCAAAATAAAGTCCATAGAAATGTCAATCCAAGTTCTTTTTAAGAATAGCACGCAAAAATGTTCCCAAAGTTCTATTGACAACTTAAGTTTTTCCATCCGTTTGAGGATGACAAGTAGTAGAAAACAACAATTGTAGTGACCCGTTCCAGAATCACCTACTAATCAAGAACTAAGCATGCAACTTAACTTAATTAATAACAATCAGAGATAATAGCGGAAAAGGTCAACAAATGATAGTTATACAACCCCATCGAAAATCCATAACAACTCAGAATGAAAAGAAAGTATACGGTACAACCATATCGAATCAAAGAGTACTGAATAAATAACTCCACCGGCTACTCAACGTCCTCCTCCTCCTCCTGAGCCATCCAACCTGAGGCCTGCCCCGTGGAAATGGGGTGTCCAAGATAAACAAAACCGAGGACGTGAGCGATAAGAACGCCCAGTACAAAAGCATGAGTATACAAACCTATATGAAATGCACATGCTATGATATGATACCAGGGTAGTCAAGAAACAGGAATCACAAAAGATCTCAAAATGCTCAGTCTAGAGGCGCCAAGTGGATAGTGCCGCGCGGTCCTACCTCTGGGTCACTGCATCCACTGCAAGAACAGACGTGGACCTAAAATGTCCCGGATCACCGAAGCCCTCCCGACCCGTCGGCCACTGTGTACTCTCGGTGTCCATGCGTCCACAAGACAAGACAGGGCTGAGCGGCCCCACAAGATATATATATAGCTTATCTCGAAAGAGATACAGCTCAACAGTAAAGGCTATCTCGAAGGAGATACGGCTCAACATGAAATGCAACATGCAGTAATAAACGTGACATAATAGCATGCATCATATGACATATATCAATGCACCACATAATCATGCAACACATATAAGAATGTATACTCGACCAGGATATCTCGGATAGTACTTTCGTACCTCTATCACAGCAATCCTAATCCACTGGAATAACCAGACAACAGGTCTAGTCCAAGCCTATGCATCAAGTGAAAACCATCACTAAAACTTATCTACCAGACTTAACTAGATAATCCTGAGATAATACTGATACAATTCCAAACCTTCGTCCGTCGCTAGCCCACTGATGCCGCTAGCTCCCAACTAGAGCACAGCTCCGCTACAAGACCAGCAGCTCCCCGCTAGTGCCCGAACCTCGGAAAAAGACTAGAATCTCACAGAAACGACTGAAATGCTATGGAACTCTCTGAATTGGCGAGTCACAAATGAAGCCTCGCGCCTCTATTTATAGCCAATGTTCGGACGATCCGAACCATTTCGGAAGCTCCGATCCGGCACACTTCGGACGGTCCGAACTCTGATCGGACGATCCGATCCTTGCATGACTTCCACGAGTACAGCCACCTGTCTCGGACGATCCGAACCCCAATCGGATGATCCGAACCTTACCACGTGTCCAGAACCCTTCCACGTGTCCAGCCACCTGTCTCGGACGGTCCGACACTGGCTCGGACGATCCGAACTCATCGGACGATCCGAACTTGTTCGGTCCTTCCGATCCCACCGAAAATATAATTAATCCGATAATTAACTCAAATTAGGAATCGGGTTACTACATTCTCCCCCCCTTAAAAGATTTCGTCCTCGAAATCAAGTTTATAGGATGAACAAAACTGAAATAACAACATTGTTATTACATCTCAATTGTTGCCAAACACAACTGATAATTGGATTACAACGGAAAACATGCTTACATCCATAGTACAACTACAGTACAACTCAAAAGAGCTCTGGATGCTCCGAACGCATACGACTCTCTAGCTCCCAAGTGGCTTCTTCAGTGCCTCTACGCTGCCACTGAACTAAGACAAGAGGAATGATCTTATTCCGCAACACCTTATCTTTGCGATCGAGAATCTGAACTGGTCGCTCCACGTAAGACAAATCCGATTCAAGTTGAACTTCAGATGGATGTAAAATATGTGATTCATCTGCCACATATCGTCGCAAAAGGGATACGTGAAACACGTCATGAATCCCAGACAGATACGGAGGTAATGCTAACCTGTAAGCCAAATCTCCCACACATTCCAGAATCTCAAAAGGACCAATAAATCTCGGAGATAGCTTACCCTTGAGACCAAATCTCAAAATCCTGCGAAAAGGCGAAACTCGGAGAAACACTTTCTCACCTGGCTGAAAATAAAGAGGTCGCCGCTTGGTGTTCGCATAACTAGCCTGTCGATCCTGAGCGATCTTAATCCGTTTCTTGATTACTGCAACTTTATCAATAGCCTGCTGGACTAACTCCGGTCCCTCAACATGTCGTTCCCCAACTTCGTCCCAGAATAATGGAGTACGACAACGTCGCCCATACAACGCCTCAAATGGTGCCATACCAATACTACGATGATAGCTGTTGTTGTACGCGAACTCAATCAAAGGCAAATGATCCTGCCAAGCGGGTCCGAAATCCATAACACAAGCTCGCAACATATCCTCAAGTGTACGGATAGTCCTCTCTGTTTGACCGTCGGTCTCTGGATGATAAGCCGTACTCAAACTTAGTGAAGTGCCCAATGCTGACTGGAAACTACCCCAAAATCGTGAGGTAAAACGAGGATCCCTGTCACTAACAATACTGACTGGCACTCCATGCAAACGTACAATCTCTTGAATGTACAAGCGAGCCATCCGATCGAAAGTGAAGTCACGGTTATAAGGCAGAAAATGAGCAGACTTGGTGAGTCGATCCACCACTACCCAAATAGCATCACTATTCCTCGAAGACAATGGCAAGTGAGTAATGAAATCCATCGTGATATGCTCCCACTTCCATTCAGGAATAGGTAGATTCAACAATAATCCTCCAGGTCGACGGTGCTCTGCCTTAACCTGCTGACAAACAAGACACTTGGAAACAAACTGATAAACACTGCGCTTCATCCCTTTCCACCAAAATCGTGTCCTCAAGTCTTTATACATCTTATTGCTTCCTGGATGGACACTCAACTTGCTTCGATGAGCCTGAGACAAGATCTTTTCCCTCAAATTATCATCCTCTGGTACTACAACCCGATTAGACAAACATAGAAGACCATTAGACTGATAATGGAAACCGCTATCTCCACCCGCTAACCGAGCTAATCTCTGAGTCTTCAGATCAGACATCTGAGCATCTCGAATCCGAGCGAACAAAACTGGCTCAGATAAAATGGTAGCAACACGAATGCTCTCCATACCTTTCCGATGTTTGAAGTTAAATCCCAACGAACAACAATCCTGAATAGTACTAATCATAGCACTGGTCTGAAGTGCAGAGGCTCTCACCTTACGACTAAGAGCATCGGCTGTGAGATTCGCAGAGCCTGGATGGTACTTGATCTCGCAATCATAATCTTTCAGTAGATCCATCCAACGACGTTGTCTCATGTTCAATTCAGCCTGAGTGAACAGATACTTCAGACTCTTGTGATCAGTAAAGATTTCAAACTTAACCCCGTACAAGTAATGACGCCAGATCTTCAGTGCGAACACTATAGCTGCCAACTCTAGATCATGAATAGGGTACTTCTCCTCGTGAGATTTCAGCTGCCTGGAAGCGTAAGCGATCACATGACCATTCTGTGTCAACACACACCCTAAGCCTTGGAAAGAGGCATCGGTGTAAACACTGAAACCATCAGATCCTGACGGTAACGCCAAAACAGGTGCAGAAGTCAGAAGTCGACGAAGCTCTCTGAAACTATCTTCGCACTCAGATGACCACTCAAATGGAACATCCTTCCGAGTAAGTTGCGTCAAAGGTCTAGCTACCTGGGAGAAATTCACGATGAAGCGACGATAATACCCGGCCAGACCTAGAAAACTACGGATCTCGGCCACCGTCGTAGGACGTGACCAATTCAGCACTGCTTCAATCTTGTTGGGATCCACAGAAATTCCTTCCTTGGAAATCACATGACCAAGGAATACTACACGATCAATCCAGAACTCGCACTTACTCAGCTTAGCATACAATTGCTTCTCGCGAAGAATCTGCAACACAATCCTCAAGTGCTGGACATGCTCCTCCACACTGTGAGAATAAATCAAGATATCGTCGATGAAAACCACAACGAACTGATCTAGAAAATCACGAAAGACTCGGTTCATCAGATCCATGAACACCGCTGGCGCATTCGTCAATCCGAATGGCATAACTAGAAACTCGTAATGCCCGTAACGAGTACGAAATGCAGTCTTGGAAATATCATCATCTCTGACTCTCATCTGATGATAACCCGATCGCAAGTCAATCTTGGAGTAAACAGAGGTACCCTGAAGCTGATCGAACAAGTCATCGATACGAGGTAATGGATACTTGTTTTTGATCGTCACACGATTCAGCTGGCGATAATCAATACACAATCGCATCGATCCATCCTTCTTCTTGACAAACAAAACTGGAGCTCCCCAAGGTGAAACACTCGGACGAATATAACCTTTATCAAGAAGATCCTGTAATTGCTGCTTCAATTCTCTCATCTCTGACGGAGCAAGACGATAGGGGGCACGAGAAATCGGTGCAGTCCCTGGCATTAACTCAATGCCAAATTCCACCTCTCTAACCGGAGGAAAACCAGGAATCTCATCTGGAAAAACATCAGGAAATTCACAAACCACTGGAATATCCTCTATACCAACACTACCTGTGGATGTATCAATCGCATAGATGAGGTAGCCTTCCCCGCCCGCCTCTAAAGCACGACAGGCTTTCAGAGCAGATACCACTGGCATCGGAGGTCGCGCTCCCTCACCATAGAAAAACCAACTAGAGCTCTCAGTCGTACGGAACTGAACAAGCTTCTGGTAACAATCCACAGTAGCTCGGTAGGTAGTCAAAATGTCTATACCCAAAATACAATCAAAGTCTTCCATCTCCAGAATCATAAGATTCGCAGTCAATTCATTACCCTCAAAATCTAAGGGACAACCCATCACTAGACGCTTGGCTAAAACCGAATGACCCATCGGGGTAGAAACAGAAAGAATAACGTCTAGAGAAACATACGGTAACTTATGACGCTTAACAAATCGTGCAGAAATGAATGAATGAGATGCTCCGGTATCTATAAGAACAAAAGCAGGAATACCGCATAAACAAAAAGTACCTGCTATGACTCTCTCGGTCTCATCTGCCGCTTGATCCTGGTTCAGCGCAAACACCTGACCTTGGGCACGAGGTCGAAGATTCGAACTACCCACTGCCTGACCCTGCCTCCTCTGCTGAACAGTCGTCTGAGATCCAGTACTGGATCCTGCTCCACCTCGCAACTGAGGACAATTCTTCTTAATATGCCCCATCTCTCCGCACTGATAACATGCTCCTGCGGCTGCTCGGCATTGCTCCGATGGATGGTTCTTCCCACAATGCGCACAAGATTCCTTCTTCTTACCAAAACGGAAAACACCGCTAGATCGAGATCCAGATCCAGAAGAAGACGAACCAGATTTCTTGAACGACTGAGATCGAGGCCTCAAAGTACTCGGAGGTCTAGAAGAAAGAATAGCCCTACCACGCTGGAGACTGATCTCTGCCTGGCGACACCGGTTCACTAACCCATCATAAGAAGTAGGATTATCACAGACAGTGACTCGGTCAAAGATCTCCTGGTTAAGACCCTGGAGGAAATGGTCATACTTGGCCTCAGAACTGCCACTGATATGAGGAGCGAAGGGTAACAACTCGAAGAATTTCTGCTGATACTCATCAACAGACATACTCCCCTGCTTAAGGTTCAGGAGCTCAATCGTCTTCGCCTGGCGAAGGGCTGGAGGAAAATACAGCTGCATGAAAGCTGCACGGAAATCGGCCCAAGTCACCCTACCCTGGGACTGGACTATCGGCGCAGAAGTCGATCGCCACCACTTGCGCGCACGGCCCTCGAGAAGAAAGCTAAGGGTCTCTATCTTCTGCTCCTCGGTGCACTGAAATGCACGGAAACAACTCTCCATGCGCTCTAACCAGTCCTCAGCATCATCGGGAGTCTCTCCACCGACTAGAGGCTTAGGCCCCATCTGAATAAAACGATGCAAATCAAAACGCCTAGGACCATCCCGACGATGACGATGCTCACGATGACGCCTATGATCATCCTGGTCGCCCCAACGACCTACACTCCCCTGACTACTCTCATCACCAAAGTGGTCAGCCATCGCTACAAGATAGAATGGGGAAAAATGGTAAAATGGTCAACGAAAATCCCAAAACAGAATCTATATCCCAAAATCGTAAGCATGCTCTGATACCATAAATGTAGTGACCCGTTCCAGAATCACCTACTAATCAAGAACTAAGCATGCAACTTAACTTAATTAATAACAATCAGAGATAATAGCGGAAAAGGTCAACAAATGATAGTTATACAACCCCATCGAAAATCCATAACAACTCAGAATGAAAAGAAAGTATACGGTACAACCATATCGAATCAAAGAGTACTGAATAAATAACTCCACCGGCTACTCAACGTCCTCCTCCTCCTCCTGAGCCATCCAACCTGAGGCCTGCCCCGTGGAAATGGGGTGTCCAAGATAAACAAAACCGAGGACGTGAGCGATAAGAACGCCCAGTACAAAAGCATGAGTATACAAACCTATATGAAATGCACATGCTATGATATGATACCAGGGTAGTCAAGAAACAGGAATCACAAAAGATCTCAAAATGCTCAGTCTAGAGGCGCCAAGTGGATAGTGCCGCGCGGTCCTACCTCTGGGTCACTGCATCCACTGCAAGAACAGACGTGGACCTAAAATGTCCCGGATCACCGAAGCCCTCCCGACCCGTCGGCCACTGTGTACTCTCGGTGTCCATGCGTCCACAAGACAAGACAGGGCTGAGCGGCCCCACAAGATATATAGCTTATCTCGAAAGAGATACAGCTCAACAGTAAAGGCTATCTCGAAGGAGATACGGCTCAACATGAAATGCAACATGCAGTAATAAACGTGACATAATAGCATGCATCATATGACATATATCAATGCACCACATAATCATGCAACACATATAAGAATGTATACTCGACCAGGATATCTCGGATAGTACTTTCGTACCTCTATCACAGCAATCCTAATCCACTGGAATAACCAGACAACAGGTCTAGTCCAAGCCTATGCATCAAGTGAAAACCATCACTAAAACTTATCTACCAGACTTAACTAGATAATCCTGAGATAATACTGATACAATTCCAAACCTTCGTCCGTCGCTAGCCCACTGATGCCGCTAGCTCCCAACTAGAGCACAGCTCCGCTACAAGACCAGCAGCTCCCCGCTAGTGCCCGAACCTCGGAAAAAGACTAGAATCTCACAGAAACGACTGAAATGCTATGGAACTCTCTGAATTGGCGAGTCACAAATGAAGCCTCGCGCCTCTATTTATAGCCAATGTTCGGACGATCCGAACCATTTCGGAAGCTCCGATCCGGCACACTTCGGACGGTCCGAACTCTGATCGGACGATCCGATCCTTGCATGACTTCCACGAGTACAGCCACCTGTCTCGGACGATCCGAACCCCAATCGGATGATCCGAACCTTACCACGTGTCCAGAACCCTTCCACGTGTCCAGCCACCTGTCTCGGACGGTCCGACACTGGCTCGGACGATCCGAACTCATCGGACGATCCGAACTCATCGGACGATCCGAACTTGTTCGGTCCTTCCGATCCCACCGAAAATATAATTAATCCGATAATTAACTCAAATTAGGAATCGGGTTACTACAGATAATCGCGAACAGAAACAATAGTCTTAGGCATGCCATGCAACCTAACGACTTCTCTAAAGAACAAATCCGCAATGTTTGAAGCATCATCGGTTTTATGACATGCTATAAAATATGCCATCTTAGAGAATCTATCCACAACAACAAAAATAGAATCCCTCCCCTTCTTAGTCCTAGGAAACCCCAAAATAAAGTCCATAGAAATGTCAATCCAAGTTCTTTTTAAGAATAGCACGCAAAAGTGTTCCCAAAGTTCTATTGACAACTTCAGTTTGTCCATCCGTTTGAGGATGACAAGTAGTAGAAAACAACAATTTGTGCCAAGTTTAGCCCATAAAGTATTCCAAAAGTAACTCAAAAATTTAACATCGCGAACAGAAACAATAGTCTTAGGCATGCCATGCAACCTAACGACTTCTCTAAAGAACAAATCCGCAATGTTTGAAGCATCATCGGTTTTATGACAAGCTATAAAATGTGCCATCTTAGAGAATCTATCCACAACAACAAAAATAGAATCCCTACCCTTCTTAGTCCTAGGCAACCCCAAAATAAAGTCCATAGAAATGTCAATCCAAGTTCTTTTTAAGAATAGCACGCAAAAGTGTTCCCAAAGTTCTATTGACAACTTCAGTTTGTCCATCCGTTTGAGGATGACAAGTAGTAGAAAACAACAAGTTTGTGCCAAGTTTAGCCCATAAAGTCTTCCAAAAGTAACTCAAGAATTTAACATCGCGACCAGAAACAATAGTCCTAGGCATGCCATGCAACCTAACGACTTCTCTAAAGAACAAATCCGCAATGTTTGAAGCATCATCGGTTTTATGACAAGCTATAAAATGTGCCGTCTTAGAGAATCTATCCACAACAACAAAAATAGAATCCCTCCCCTTCTTAGTCCTAGGCAACCCCAAAATAAAGTCCATAGAAATGTCAATCCAAGTTCTTTTTAAGAATAGCACGCAAAAGTGTTCCCAAAGTTCTATTGACAACTTCAGTTTGTCCATCCGTTTGAGGATGACAAGTAGTAGAAAACAACAATTTGTGCCAAGTTTAGCCCATAAAGTATTCCAAAAGTAACTCAAGAATTTAACATCGCGACCAGAAACATAGTCCTAGGCATGCCATGCAACCTAACGACTTCTCTAAAGAACAAATCCGCAATGTTTGAAGCATCATTGGTTTTATGACAAGCTATAAATGTGCCATCTTAGAGAATCTATCCACAACAACAAAAATAGAATCACTACCCTTCTTAGTCCTAGGCAACCCCAAAATAAAGTCCATAGAAATGTCAATCCAAGTTCTTTTTAAGAATAACACGCAAAAGTGTTCCCAAAGTTCTATTGACAACTTCAGTTTGTCCATCCGTTTGAGGATGACAAGTAGTAGAAACCAACAATTTTGTGCCAAGTTTAGCCCATAAAGTCTTCCAAAATTAACACAAGAATTTAACATCGCGACCAGAAACAATAGTCCCTAGGCATGCCATGCAACCTAACGACTTCTCTAAAGAACAAATCCGCAATGTTTGAAGCATCATCGGTTTTATGACAAGCTATAAAATGTGCCATCTTAGAGAATCTATCCACAACAACAAAAATAGAATCCCTCCCCTTCTTAGTCCTAGGCAACCCCAAAATAAAGTCCATAGAAATGTCAATCCAAGTTCTTTTTAAGAATAGCACGCAAAAGTGTTCCCAAAGTTCTATTGACAACTTCAGTTTGTCCATCCGTTTGAGGATGACAAGTAGTAGAAAACAACAATTTTGTGCCAAGTTTAGCCCATAAAGTCTTCCAAAAGTAACTACAAGAATTTAACATCGCGACCAGAAACAATAGTCCTAGGCATGCCATGCAACCTAACGACTTCTCTAAAGAACAAATCCGCAATGTTTGAAGCATCATCGGTTTTATGACAAGCTATAAAATGTGCCATCTTAGAGAATCTATCCACAACAACAAAAATAGAATCCCTCCCCTTCTTAGTCCTAGGCAACCCCAAAATAAAGTCCATAGAAATGTCAATCCAAGTTCTTTTTAAGAATAGCACGCAAAAGTGTTCCCAAAGTTCTATTGACAACTTCAGTTTGTCCATCCGTTTGAGGATGACAAGTAGTAGAAAACAACAATTTTGTGCCAAGTTTAGCCCATAAAGTCTTCCAAAAGTAACTCAAGAATTTAACATCGCGACCAGAAACAATAGTCCTAGGCATGCCATGCAACCTAACGACTTCTCTAAAGAACAAATCCGCAATGTTTGAAGCATCATCGGTTTTATGACAAGCTATAAAATGTGCCATCTTAGAGAATCTATCCACAACAACAAAAATAGAATCCCTCCCCTTCTTAGTCCTAGGCAACCCCAAAATAAAGTCCATAGAAATGTCAATCCAAGTTCTTTTTAAGAATAGCACGCAAAAGTGTTCCCAAAGTTCTATTGACAACTTCAGTTTGTCCATCCGTTTGAGGATGACAAGTAGTAGAAAACAACAATTTTGTGCCAAGTTTAGCCCATAAAGTCTTCCAAAAGTAACTCAAGAATTTAACATCGCGACCAGAAACAATAGTCCTAGGCATGCCATGCAACCTAACGACTTCTCTAAAGAACAAATCCGCAATGTTTGAAGCATCATCGGTTTTATGACAAGCTATAAAATGTGCCATCTTAGAGAATCTATCCACAACAACAAAAATAGAATCCCTACCCTTCTTAGTCCTAGGCAACCCCAAAATAAAGTCCATAGAAATGTCAATCCAAGTTCTTTTTAAGAATAGCACGCAAAAGTGTTCCCAAAGTTCTATTGACAACTTCAGTTTGTCCATCCGTTTGAGGATGACAAGTAGTAGAAAACAACAATTTTGTGCCAAGTTTAGCCCATAAAGTCTTCCAAAAGTAACTCAAGAATTTAACATCGCGACCAGAAACAATAGTCCTAGGCATGCCATGCAACCTAACGACTTCTCTAAAGAACAAATCCGCAATGTTTGAAGCATCATCGGTTTTATGACAAGCTATAAAATGTGCCATCTTAGAGAATCTATCCACAACAACAAAAATAGAATCCCTCCCCTTCTTAGTCCTAGGCAACCCCAAAATAAAGTCCATAGAAATGTCAATCCAAGTTCTTTTTAAGAATAGCACGCAAAAGTGTTCCCAAAGTTCTATTGACAACTTCAGTTTGTCCATCCGTTTGAGGATGACAAGTAGTAGAAAACAACAATTTTGTGCCAAGTTTAGCCCATAAAGTCTTCCAAAAGTAACTCAAGAATTTAACATCGCGACCAGAAACAATAGTCCTAGGCATGCCATGCAACCTAACGACTTCTCTAAAGAACAAATCCGCAATGTTTGAAGCATCATCGGTTTTATGACAAGCTATAAAATGTGCCATCTTAGAGAATCTATCCACAACAACAAAAATAGAATCCCTCCCCTTCTTAGTCCTAGGCAACCCCAAAATAAAGTCCATAGAAATGTCAATCCAAGTTCTTTTTAAGAATAGCACGCAAAAGTGTTCCCAAAGTTCTATTGACAACTTCAGTTTGTCCATCCGTTTGAGGATGACAAGTAGTAGAAAACAACAATTTTGTGCCAAGTTTAGCCCATAAAGTCTTCCAAAAGTAACTCAAGAATTTAACATCGCGACCAGAAACAATAGTCCTAGGCATGCCATGCAACCTAACGACTTCTCTAAAGAACAAATCCGCAATGTTTGAAGCATCATCGGTTTTATGACAAGCTATAAAATGTGCCATCTTAGAGAATCTATCCACAACAACAAAAATAGAATCCCTCCCCTTCTTAGTCCTAGGCAACCCCAAAATAAAGTCCATAGAAATGTCAATCCAAGTTCTTTTTAAGAATAGCACGCAAAAGTGTTCCCAAAGTTCTATTGACAACTTCAGTTTGTCCATCCGTTTGAGGATGACAAGTAGTAGAAAACAACAATTTTGTGCCAAGTTTAGCCCATAAAGTCTTCCAAAAGTAACTCAAGAATTTAACATCGCGACCAGAAACAATAGTCCTAGGCATGCCATGCAACCTAACGACTTCTCTAAAGAACAAATCCGCAATGTTTGAAGCATCATCGGTTTTATGACAAGCTATAAAATGTGCCATCTTAGAGAATCTATCCACAACAACAAAAATAGAATCCCTCCCCTTCTTAGTCCTAGGCAACCCCAAAATAAAGTCCATAGAAATGTCAATCCAAGTTCTTTTTAAGAATAGCACGCAAAAGTGTTCCCAAAGTTCTATTGACAACTTCAGTTTGTCCATCCGTTTGAGGATGACAAGTAGTAGAAAACTAACAATTTTGTGCCAAGTTTAGCCCATAAAGTCTTCCAAAAGTAACTCAAGAATTTAACATCGCGACCAGAAACAATAGTCCTAGGCATGCCATGCAACCTAACGACTTCTCTAAAGAACAAATCCGCAATGTTTGAAGCATCATCGGTTTTATGACAAGCTATAAATGTGCCATCTTAGAGAATCTATCCACAACAACAAAAATAGAATCCCTACCCTTCTTAGTCCTAGGCAACCCCAAAATAAAGTCCATAGAAATGTCAATCCAAGTTCTTTTTAAGAATAGCACGCAAAAGTGTTCCCAAAGTTCTATTGACAACTTCAGTTTGTCCATCCGTTTGAGGATGACAAGTAGTAGAAAACAACAATTTTGTGCCAAGTTTAGCCCATAAAGTCTTCCAAAAGTAACTCAAGAATTTAACATCGCGACCAGAAACAATAGTCCTAGGCATGCCATGCAACCTAACGACTTCTCTAAAGAACAAATCCGCAATGTTTGAAGCATCATCGGTTTTATGACAAGCTATAAAATGTGCCATCTTAGAGAATCTATCCACAACAACAAAAATAGAATCCCTCCCCTTCTTAGTCCTAGGCAACCCCAAAATAAAGTCCATAGAAATGTCAATCCAAGTTCTTTTTAAGAATAGCACGCAAAAGTGTTCCCAAAGTTCTATTGACAACTTCAGTTTGTCCATCCGTTTGAGGATGACAAGTAGTAGAAAACAACAATTTTGTGCCAAGTTTAGCCCATAAAGTCTTCCAAAAGTAACTCAAGAATTTAACATCGCGACCAGAAACAATAGTCCTAGGCATGCCATGCAACCTAACGACTTCTCTAAAGAACAAATCCGCAATGTTTGAAGCATCATCGGTTTTATGACAAGCTATAAAATGTGCCATCTTAGAGAATCTATCCACAACAACAAAAATAGAATCCCTCCCCTTCTTAGTCCTAGGCAACCCCAAAATAAAGTCCATAGAAATGTCAATCCAAGTTCTTTTTAAGAATAGCACGCAAAAGTGTTCCCAAAGTTCTATTGACAACTTCAGTTTGTCCATCCGTTTGAGGATGACAAGTAGTAGAAAACAACAATTTTGTGCCAAGGTTTAGCCCATAAAGTCTTCCAAAAGTAACTCAAGAATTTAACATCGCGACCAGAAACAATAGTCCTAGGCATGCCATGCAACCTAACGACTTCTCTAAAGAACAAATCCGCAATGTTTGAAGCATCATCGGTTTTATGACAAGCTATAAAATGTGCCATCTTAGAGAATCTATCCACAACAACAAAAATAGAATCCCTCCCTTCTTAGTCCTAGGCAACCCCAAAATAAAGTCCATAGAAATGTCAATCCAAGTTCTTTTTAAGAATAGCACGCAAAAGTGTTCCCAAAGTTCTATTGACAACTTCAGTTTGTCCATCCGTTTGAGGATGACAAGTAGTAGAAAACAACAATTTTGTGCCAAGTTTAGCCCATAAAGTATTCCAAAAGTAACTCAAGAATTTAACATCGCGACCAGAAACAATAGTCCTAGGCATGCCATGCAACCTAACGACTTCTCTAAAGAACAAATCCGCAATGTTTGAAGCATCATCGGTTTTATGACAAGCTATAAAATGTGCCATCTTAGAGAATCTATCCACAACAACAAAAATAGAATCCCTACCCTTCTTAGTCCTAGGCAACCCCAAAATAAAGTCCATAGAAATGTCAATCCAAGTTCTTTTTAAGAATAGCACGCAAAAGTGTTCCCAAAGTTCTATTGACAACTTCAGTTTGTCCATCCGTTTGAGGATGACAAGTAGTAGAAAACAACAATTTTGTGCCAAGTTTAGCCCATAAAGTCTTCCAAAAGTAACTCAAGAATTTAACATCGCGACCAGAAACAATAGTCCTAGGCATGCCATGCAACCTAACGACTTCTCTAAAGAACAAATCCGCAATGTTTGAAGCATCATCGGTTTTATGACAAGCTATAAAATGTGCCATCTTAGAGAATCTATCCACAACAACAAAAATAGAATCCCTCCCTTCTTAGTCCTAGGCAACCCCAAAATAAAGTCCATAGAAATGTCAATCCAAGTTCTTTTTAAGAATAGCACGCAAAAGTGTTCCCAAAGTTCTATTGACAACTTCAGTTTGTCCATCCGTTTGAGGATGACAAGTAGTAGAAAACAACAATTTTGTGCCAAGTTTAGCCCATAAAGTCTTCCAAAAGTAACTCAAGAATTTAACATCGCGACCAGAAACAATAGTCCTAGGCATGCCATGCAACCTAACGACTTCTCTAAAGAACAAATCCGCAATGTTTGAAGCATCATCGGTTTTATGACAAGCTATAAAATGTGCCATCTTAGAGAATCTATCCACAACAACAAAAATAGAATCCCTCCCTTCTTAGTCCTAGGCAACCCCAAAATAAAGTCCATAGAAATGTCAATCCAAGTTCTTTTTAAGAATAGCACGCAAAAGTGTTCCCAAAGTTCTATTGACAACTTCAGTTTGTCCATCCGTTTGAGGATGACAAGTAGTAGAAAACAACAATTTTGTGCCAAGTTTAGCCCATAAAGTATTCCAAAAGTAACTCAAGAATTTAACATCGCGACCAGAAACAATAGTCCTAGGCATGCCATGCAACCTAACGACTTCTCTAAAGAACAAATCCGCAATGTTTGAAGCATCATCGGTTTTATGACAAGCTATAAAATGTGCCATCTTAGAGAATCTATCCACAACAACAAAAATAGAATCCCTCCCCTTCTTAGTCCTAGGCAACCCCAAAATAAAGTCCATAGAAATGTCAATCCAAGTTCTTTTTAAGAATAGCACGCAAAAGTGTTCCCAAAGTTCTATTGACAACTTCAGTTTGTCCATCCGTTTGAGGATGACAAGTAGTAGAAAACAACAATTTTGTGCCAAGTTTAGCCCATAAAGTATTCCAAAAGTAACTCAAGAATTTAACATCGCGACCAGAAACAATAGTCCTAGGCATGCCATGCAACCTAACGACTTCTCTAAAGAACAAATCCGCAATGTTTGAAGCATCATCGGTTTTATGACAAGCTATAAAATGTGCCATCTTAGAGAATCTATCCACAACAACAAAAATAGAATCCCTCCCCTTCTTAGTCCTAGGCAACCCCAAAATAAAGTCCATAGAAATGTCAATCCAAGTTCTTTTTAAGAATAGCACGCAAAAGTGTTCCCAAAGTTCTATTGACAACTTCAGTTTGTCCATCCGTTTGAGGATGACAAGTAGTAGAAAACAACAATTTTGTGCCAAGTTTAGCCCATAAAGTCTTCCAAAAGTAACTCAAGAATTTAACATCGCGACCAGAAACAATAGTCCTAGGCATGCCATGCAACCTAACGACTTCTCTAAAGAACAAATCCGCAATGTTTGAAGCATCATCGGTTTTATGACAAGCTATAAAATGTGCCATCTTAGAGAATCTATCCACAACAACAAAAATAGAATCCCTCCCCTTCTTAGTCCTAGGCAACCCCAAAATAAAGTCCATAGAAATGTCAATCCAAGTTCTTTTTAAGAATAGCACGCAAAAGTGTTCCCAAAGTTCTATTGACAACTTCAGTTTGTCCATCCGTTTGAGGATGACAAGTAGTAGAAAACAACAATTTTGTGCCAAGTTTAGCCCATAAAGTATTCCAAAAGTAACTCAAGAATTTAACATCGCGACCAGAAACAATAGTCCTAGGCATGCCATGCAACCTAACGACTTCTCTAAAGAACAAATCCGCAATGTTTGAAGCATCATCGGTTTTATGACAAGCTATAAAATGTGCCATCTTAGAGAATCTATCCACAACAACAAAAATAGAATCCCTCCCCTTCTTAGTCCTAGGCAACCCCAAAATAAAGTCCATAGAAATGTCAATCCAAGTTCTTTTTAAGAATAGCACGCAAAAGTGTTCCCAAAGTTCTATTGACAACTTCAGTTTGTCCATCCGTTTGAGGATGACAAGTAGTAGAAAACAACAATTTTGTGCCAAGTTTAGCCCATAAAGTATTCCAAAAGTAACTCAAGAATTTAACATCGCGACCAGAAACAATAGTCCTAGGCATGCCATGCAACCTAACGACTTCTCTAAAGAACAAATCCGCAATGTTTGAAGCATCATCGGTTTTATGACAAGCTATAAAATGTGCCATCTTAGAGAATCTATCCACAACAACAAAAATAGAATCCCTACCCTTCTTAGTCCTAGGCAACCCCAAAATAAAGTCCATAGAAATGTCAATCCAAGTTCTTTTTAAGAATAGCACGCAAAAGTGTTCCCAAAGTTCTATTGACAACTTCAGTTTGTCCATCCGTTTGAGGATGACAAGTAGTAGAAAACAACAATTTTGTGCCAAGTTTAGCCCATAAAGTCTTCCAAAAGTAACTCAAGAATTTAACATCGCGACCAGAAACAATAGTCCTAGGCATGCCATGCAACCTAACGACTTCTCTAAAGAACAAATCCGCAATGTTTGAAGCATCATCGGTTTTATGACAAGCTATAAAATGTGCCATCTTAGAGAATCTATCCACAACAACAAAAATAGAATCCCTACCCTTCTTAGTCCTAGGCAACCCCAAAATAAAGTCCATAGAAATGTCAATCCAAGTTCTTTTTAAGAATAGCACGCAAAAGTGTTCCCAAAGTTCTATTGACAACTTCAGTTTGTCCATCCGTTTGAGGATGACAAGTAGTAGAAAACAACAATTTTGTGCCAAGTTTAGCCCATAAAGTCTTCCAAAAGTAACTCAAGAATTTAACATCGCGACCAGAAACAATAGTCCTAGGCATGCCATGCAACCTAACGACTTCTCTAAAGAACAAATCCGCAATGTTTGAAGCATCATCGGTTTTATGACAAGCTATAAAATGTGCCATCTTAGAGAATCTATCCACAACAACAAAAATAGAATCCCTCCCCTTCTTAGTCCTAGGCAACCCCAAAATAAAGTCCATAGAAATGTCAATCCAAGTTCTTTTTAAGAATAGCACGCAAAAGTGTTCCCAAAGTTCTATTGACAACTTCAGTTTGTCCATCCGTTTGAGGATGACAAGTAGTAGAAAACAACAATTTTGTGCCAAGTTTAGCCCATAAAGTCTTCCAAAAGTAACTCAAGAATTTAACATCGCGACCAGAAACAATAGTCCTAGGCATGCCATGCAACCTAACGACTTCTCTAAAGAACAAATCCGCAATGTTTGAAGCATCATCGGTTTTATGACAAGCTATAAAATGTGCCATCTTAGAGAATCTATCCACAACAACAAAAATAGAATCCCTCCCCTTCTTAGTCCTAGGCAACCCCAAAATAAAGTCCATAGAAATGTCAATCCAAGTTCTTTTTAAGAATAGCACGCAAAAGTGTTCCCAAAGTTCTATTGACAACTTCAGTTTGTCCATCCGTTTGAGGATGACAAGTAGTAGAAAACAACAATTTTGTGCCAAGTTTAGCCCATAAAGTCTTCCAAAAGTAACTCAAGAATTTAACATCGCGACCAGAAACAATAGTCCTAGGCATGCCATGCAACCTAACGACTTCTCTAAAGAACAAATCCGCAATGTTTGAAGCATCATCGGTTTTATGACAAGCTATAAAATGTGCCATCTTAGAGAATCTATCCACAACAACAAAAATAGAATCCCTCCCCTTCTTAGTCCTAGGCAACCCCAAAATAAAGTCCATAGAAATGTCAATCCAAGTTCTTTTTAAGAATAGCACGCAAAAGTGTTCCCAAAGTTCTATTGACAACTTCAGTTTGTCCATCCGTTTGAGGATGACAAGTAGTAGAAAACAACAATTTTGTGCCAAGTTTAGCCCATAAAGTCTTCCAAAAGTAACTCAAGAATTTAACATCGCGACCAGAAACAATAGTCCTAGGCATGCCATGCAACCTAACGACTTCTCTAAAGAACAAATCCGCAATGTTTGAAGCATCATCGGTTTTATGACAAGCTATAAAATGTGCCATCTTAGAGAATCTATCCACAACAACAAAAATAGAATCCCTACCCTTCTTAGTCCTAGGCAACCCCAAAATAAAGTCCATAGAAATGTCAATCCAAGTTCTTTTTAAGAATAGCACGCAAAAGTGTTCCCAAAGTTCTATTGACAACTTCAGTTTGTCCATCCGTTTGAGGATGACAAGTAGTAGAAAACAACAATTTTGTGCCAAGTTTAGCCCATAAAGTCTTCCAAAAGTAACTCAAGAATTTAACATCGCGACCAGAAACAATAGTCCTAGGCATGCCATGCAACCTAACGACTTCTCTAAAGAACAAATCCGCAATGTTTGAAGCATCATCGGTTTTATGACAAGCTATAAAATGTGCCATCTTAGAGAATCTATCCACAACAACAAAAATAGAATCCCTCCCCTTCTTAGTCCTAGGCAACCCCAAAATAAAGTCCATAGAAATGTCAATCCAAGTTCTTTTTAAGAATAGCACGCAAAAGTGTTCCCAAAGTTCTATTGACAACTTCAGTTTGTCCATCCGTTTGAGGATGACAAGTAGTAGAAAACAACAATTTTGTGCCAAGTTTAGCCCATAAAGTCTTCCAAAAGTAACTCAAGAATTTAACATCGCGACCAGAAACAATAGTCCTAGGCATGCCATGCAACCTAACGACTTCTCTAAAGAACAAATCCGCAATGTTTGAAGCATCATCGGTTTTATGACAAGCTATAAAATGTGCCATCTTAGAGAATCTATCCACAACAACAAAAATAGAATCCCTCCCCTTCTTAGTCCTAGGCAACCCCAAAATAAAGTCCATAGAAATGTCAATCCAAGTTCTTTTTAAGAATAGCACGCAAAAGTGTTCCCAAAGTTCTATTGACAACTTCAGTTTGTCCATCCGTTTGAGGATGACAAGTAGTAGAAAACAACAATTTTGTGCCAAGTTTAGCCCATAAAGTCTTCCAAAAGTAACTCAAGAATTTAACATCGCGACCAGAAACAATAGTCCTAGGCATGCCATGCAACCTAACGACTTCTCTAAAGAACAAATCCGCAATGTTTGAAGCATCATCGGTTTTATGACAAGCTATAAAATGTGCCATCTTAGAGAATCTATCCACAACAACAAAAATAGAATCCCTCCCCTTCTTAGTCCTAGGCAACCCCAAAATAAAGTCCATAGAAATGTCAATCCAAGTTCTTTTTAAGAATAGCACGCAAAAGTGTTCCCAAAGTTCTATTGACAACTTCAGTTTGTCCATCCGTTTGAGGATGACAAGTAGTAGAAAACAACAATTTTGTGCCAAGTTTAGCCCATAAAGTATTCCAAAAGTAACTCAAGAATTTAACATCGCGACCAGAAACAATAGTCCTAGGCATGCCATGCAACCTAACGACTTCTCTAAAGAACAAATCCGCAATGTTTGAAGCATCATCGGTTTTATGACAAGCTATAAAATGTGCCATCTTAGAGAATCTATCCACAACAACAAAAATAGAATCCCTACCCTTCTTAGTCCTAGGCAACCCCAAAATAAAGTCCATAGAAATGTCAATCCAAGTTCTTTTTAAGAATAGCACGCAAAAGTGTTCCCAAAGTTCTATTGACAACTTCAGTTTGTCCATCCGTTTGAGGATGACAAGTAGTAGAAAACAACAATTTTGTGCCAAGTTTAGCCCATAAAGTCTTCCAAAAGTAACTCAAGAATTTAACATCGCGACCAGAAACAATAGTCCTAGGCATGCCATGCAACCTAACGACTTCTCTAAAGAACAAATCCGCAATGTTTGAAGCATCATCGGTTTTATGACAAGCTATAAAATGTGCCATCTTAGAGAATCTATCCACAACAACAAAAATAGAATCCCTCCCCTTCTTAGTCCTAGGCAACCCCAAAATAAAGTCCATAGAAATGTCAATCCAAGTTCTTTTTAAGAATAGCACGCAAAAGTGTTCCCAAAGTTCTATTGACAACTTCAGTTTGTCCATCCGTTTGAGGATGACAAGTAGTAGAAAACAACAATTTTGTGCCAAGTTTAGCCCATAAAGTCTTCCAAAAGTAACTCAAGAATTTAACATCGCGACCAGAAACAATAGTCCTAGGCATGCCATGCAACCTAACGACTTCTCTAAAGAACAAATCCGCAATGTTTGAAGCATCATCGGTTTTATGACAAGCTATAAAATGTGCCATCTTAGAGAATCTATCCACAACAACAAAAATAGAATCCCTCCCCTTCTTAGTCCTAGGCAACCCCAAAATAAAGTCCATAGAAATGTCAATCCAAGTTCTTTTTAAGAATAGCACGCAAAAGTGTTCCCAAAGTTCTATTGACAACTTCAGTTTGTCCATCCGTTTGAGGATGACAAGTAGTAGAAAACAACAATTTTGTGCCAAGTTTAGCCCATAAAGTCTTCCAAAAGTAACTCAAGAATTTAACATCGCGACCAGAAACAATAGTCCTAGGCATGCCATGCAACCTAACGACTTCTCTAAAGAACAAATCCGCAATGTTTGAAGCATCATCGGTTTTATGACAAGCTATAAAATGTGCCATCTTAGAGAATCTATCCACAACAACAAAAATAGAATCCCTCCCCTTCTTAGTCCTAGGCAACCCCAAAATAAAGTCCATAGAAATGTCAATCCAAGTTCTTTTTAAGAATAGCACGCAAAAGTGTTCCCAAAGTTCTATTGACAACTTCAGTTTGTCCATCCGTTTGAGGATGACAAGTAGTAGAAAACAACAATTTTGTGCCAAGTTTAGCCCATAAAGTCTTCCAAAAGTAACTCAAGAATTTAACATCGCGACCAGAAACAATAGTCCTAGGCATGCCATGCAACCTAACGACTTCTCTAAAGAACAAATCCGCAATGTTTGAAGCATCATCGGTTTTATGACAAGCTATAAAATGTGCCATCTTAGAGAATCTATCCACAACAACAAAAATAGAATCCCTCCCCTTCTTAGTCCTAGGCAACCCCAAAATAAAGTCCATAGAAATGTCAATCCAAGTTCTTTTTAAGAATAGCACGCAAAAGTGTTCCCAAAGTTCTATTGACAACTTCAGTTTGTCCATCCGTTTGAGGATGACAAGTAGTAGAAAACAACAATTTTGTGCCAAGTTTAGCCCATAAAGTCTTCCAAAAGTAACTCAAGAATTTAACATCGCGACCAGAAACAATAGTCCTAGGCATGCCATGCAACCTAACGACTTCTCTAAAGAACAAATCCGCAATGTTTGAAGCATCATCGGTTTTATGACAAGCTATAAAATGTGCCATCTTAGAGAATCTATCCACAACAACAAAAATAGAATCCCTCCCTTCTTAGTCCTAGGCAACCCCAAAATAAAGTCCATAGAAATGTCAATCCAAGTTCTTTTTAAGAATAGCACGCAAAAGTGTTCCCAAAGTTCTATTGACAACTTCAGTTTGTCCATCCGTTTGAGGATGACAAGTAGTAGAAAACAACAATTTTGTGCCAAGTTTAGCCCATAAAGTCTTCCAAAAGTAACTCAAGAATTTAACATCGCGACCAGAAACAATAGTCCTAGGCATGCCATGCAACCTAACGACTTCTCTAAAGAACAAATCCGCAATGTTTGAAGCATCATCGGTTTTATGACAAGCTATAAAATGTGCCATCTTAGAGAATCTATCCACAACAACAAAAATAGAATCCCTCCCTTCTTAGTCCTAGGCAACCCCAAAATAAAGTCCATAGAAATGTCAATCCAAGTTCTTTTTAAGAATAGCACGCAAAAGTGTTCCCAAAGTTCTATTGACAACTTCAGTTTGTCCATCCGTTTGAGGATGACAAGTAGTAGAAAACAACAATTTTGTGCCAAGTTTAGCCCATAAAGTCTTCCAAAAGTAACTCAAGAATTTAACATCGCGACCAGAAACAATAGTCCTAGGCATGCCATGCAACCTAACGACTTCTCTAAAGAACAAATCCGCAATGTTTGAAGCATCATCGGTTTTATGACAAGCTATAAAATGTGCCATCTTAGAGAATCTATCCACAACAACAAAAATAGAATCCCTCCCCTTCTTAGTCCTAGGCAACCCCAAAATAAAGTCCATAGAAATGTCAATCCAAGTTCTTTTTAAGAATAGCACGCAAAAGTGTTCCCAAAGTTCTATTGACAACTTCAGTTTGTCCATCCGTTTGAGGATGACAAGTAGTAGAAAACAACAATTTTGTGCCAAGTTTAGCCCATAAAGTCTTCCAAAAGTAACTCAAGAATTTAACATCGCGACCAGAAACAATAGTCCTAGGCATGCCATGCAACCTAACGACTTCTCTAAAGAACAAATCCGCAATGTTTGAAGCATCATCGGTTTTATGACAAGCTATAAAATGTGCCATCTTAGAGAATCTATCCACAACAACAAAAATAGAATCCCTCCCCTTCTTAGTCCTAGGCAACCCCAAAATAAAGTCCATAGAAATGTCAATCCAAGTTCTTTTTAAGAATAGCACGCAAAAGTGTTCCCAAAGTTCTATTGACAACTTCAGTTTGTCCATCCGTTTGAGGATGACAAGTAGTAGAAAACAACAATTTTGTGCCAAGTTTAGCCCATAAAGTCTTCCAAAAGTAACTCAAGAATTTAACATCGCGACCAGAAACAATAGTCCTAGGCATGCCATGCAACCTAACGACTTCTCTAAAGAACAAATCCGCAATGTTTGAAGCATCATCGGTTTTATGACAAGCTATAAAATGTGCCATCTTAGAGAATCTATCCACAACAACAAAAATAGAATCCCTCCCCTTCTTAGTCCTAGGCAACCCCAAAATAAAGTCCATAGAAATGTCAATCCAAGTTCTTTTTAAGAATAGCACGCAAAAGTGTTCCCAAAGTTCTATTGACAACTTCAGTTTGTCCATCCGTTTGAGGATGACAAGTAGTAGAAAACAACAATTTTGTGCCAAGTTTAGCCCATAAAGTCTTCCAAAAGTAACTCAAGAATTTAACATCGCGACCAGAAACAATAGTCCTAGGCATGCCATGCAACCTAACGACTTCTCTAAAGAACAAATCCGCAATGTTTGAAGCATCATCGGTTTTATGACAAGCTATAAAATGTGCCATCTTAGAGAATCTATCCACAACAACAAAAATAGAATCCCTACCCTTCTTAGTCCTAGGCAACCCCAAAATAAAGTCCATAGAAATGTCAATCCAAGTTCTTTTTAAGAATAGCACGCAAAAGTGTTCCCAAAGTTCTATTGACAACTTCAGTTTGTCCATCCGTTTGAGGATGACAAGTAGTAGAAAACAACAATTTTGTGCCAAGTTTAGCCCATAAAGTCTTCCAAAAGTAACTCAAGAATTTAACATCGCGACCAGAAACAATAGTCCTAGGCATGCCATGCAACCTAACGACTTCTCTAAAGAACAAATCCGCAATGTTTGAAGCATCATCGGTTTTATGACAAGCTATAAAATGTGCCATCTTAGAGAATCTATCCACAACAACAAAAATAGAATCCCTCCCCTTCTTAGTCCTAGGCAACCCCAAAATAAAGTCCATAGAAATGTCAATCCAAGTTCTTTTTAAGAATAGCACGCAAAAGTGTTCCCAAAGTTCTATTGACAACTTCAGTTTGTCCATCCGTTTGAGGATGACAAGTAGTAGAAAACAACAATTTTGTGCCAAGTTTAGCCCATAAAGTCTTCCAAAAGTAACTCAAGAATTTAACATCGCGACCAGAAACAATAGTCCTAGGCATGCCATGCAACCTAACGACTTCTCTAAAGAACAAATCCGCAATGTTTGAAGCATCATCGGTTTTATGACAAGCTATAAAATGTGCCATCTTAGAGAATCTATCCACAACAACAAAAATAGAATCCCTCCCCTTCTTAGTCCTAGGCAACCCCAAAATAAAGTCCATAGAAATGTCAATCCAAGTTCTTTTTAAGAATAGCACGCAAAAGTGTTCCCAAAGTTCTATTGACAACTTCAGTTTGTCCATCCGTTTGAGGATGACAAGTAGTAGAAAACAACAATTTTGTGCCAAGTTTAGCCCATAAAGTATTCCAAAAGTAACTCAAGAATTTAACATCGCGACCAGAAACAATAGTCCTAGGCATGCCATGCAACCTAACGACTTCTCTAAAGAACAAATCCGCAATGTTTGAAGCATCATCGGTTTTATGACAAGCTATAAAATGTGCCATCTTAGAGAATCTATCCACAACAACAAAAATAGAATCCCTACCCTTCTTAGTCCTAGGCAACCCCAAAATAAAGTCCATAGAAATGTCAATCCAAGTTCTTTTTAAGAATAGCACGCAAAAGTGTTCCCAAAGTTCTATTGACAACTTCAGTTTGTCCATCCGTTTGAGGATGACAAGTAGTAGAAAACAACAATTTTGTGCCAAGTTTAGCCCATAAAGTATTCCAAAAGTAACTCAAGAATTTAACATCGCGACCAGAAACAATAGTCCTAGGCATGCCATGCAACCTAACGACTTCTCTAAAGAACAAATCCGCAATGTTTGAAGCATCATCGGTTTTATGACAAGCTATAAAATGTGCCATCTTAGAGAATCTATCCACAACAACAAAAATAGAATCCCTACCCTTCTTAGTCCTAGGCAACCCCAAAATAAAGTCCATAGAAATGTCAATCCAAGTTCTTTTTAAGAATAGCACGCAAAAGTGTTCCCAAAGTTCTATTGACAACTTCAGTTTGTCCATCCGTTTGAGGATGACAAGTAGTAGAAAACAACAATTTTGTGCCAGGTTTAGCCCATAAAGTCTTCCAAAAGTAACTCAAGAATTTAACATCGCGACCAGAAACAATAGTCCTAGGCATGCCATGCAACCTAACGACTTCTCTAAAGAACAAATCCGCAATGTTTGAAGCATCATCGGTTTTATGACAAGCTATAAAATGTGCCATCTTAGAGAATCTATCCACAACAACAAAAATAGAATCCCTCTCCTTCTTAGTCCTAGGCAACCCCAAAATAAAGTCCATAGAAATGTCAATCCAAGTTCTTTTTAAGAATAGCACGCAAAAGTGTTCCCAAAGTTCTATTGACAACTTCAGTTTGTCCATCCGTTTGAGGATGACAAGTAGTAGAAAACAACAATTTTGTGCCAAGTTTAGCCCATAAAGTCTTCCAAAAGTAACTCAAGAATTTAACATCGCGACCAGAAACAATAGTCCTAGGCATGCCATGCAACCTAACGACTTCTCTAAAGAACAAATCCGCAATGTTTGAAGCATCATCGGTTTTATGACAAGCTATAAAATGTGCCATCTTAGAGAATCTATCCACAACAACAAAAATAGAATCCCTCCCTTCTTAGTCCTAGGCAACCCCAAAATAAAGTCCATAGAAATGTCAATCCAAGTTCTTTTTAAGAATAGCACGCAAAAGTGTTCCCAAAGTTCTATTGACAACTTCAGTTTGTCCATCCGTTTGAGGATGACAAGTAGTAGAAAACAACAATTTTGTGCCAAGTTTAGCCCATAAAGTATTCCAAAAGTAACTCAAGAATTTAACATCGCGACCAGAAACAATAGTCTTAGGCATGCCATGCAACCTAACGACTTCTCTAAAGAACAAATCCGCAATGTTTGAAGCATCATCGGTTTTATGACAAGCTATAAAATGTGCCATCTTAGAGAATCTATCCACAACAACAAAAATAGAATCCCTCCCTTCTTAGTCCTAGGCAACCCCAAAATAAAGTCCATAGAAATGTCAATCCAAGTTCTTTTTAAGAATAGCACGCAAAAGTGTTCCCAAAGTTCTATTGACAACTTCAGTTTGTCCATCCGTTTGAGGATGACAAGTAGTAGAAACCAACAATTTTGTGCCAAGTTTAGCCCATAAAGTCTTCCAAAAGTAACTCAAGAATTTAACATCGCGAACAGAAACAATAGTCTTAGGCATGCCATGCAACCTAACGACTTCTCTAAAGAACAAATCCGCAATGTTTGAAGCATCATCGGTTTTATGACAAGCTATAAAATGTGCCATCTAGAGAATCTATCCACAACAACAAAAATAGAATCCCTCCCCTTCTTAGTCCTAGGCAACCCCAAAATAAAGTCCATAGAAATGTCAATCCAAGTTCTTTTTAAGAATAGCACGCAAAAGTGTTCCCAAAGTTCTATTGACAACTTCAGTTTGTCCATCCGTTTGAGGATGACAAGTAGTAGAAAACAACAATTTTAGTGCCAAGTTTAGCCCATAAAGTATTCCAAAAGTAACTCAAGAATTTAACATCGCGACCAGAAACAATAGTCCTAGGCATGCCATGCAACCTAACGACTTCTCTAAAGAACAAATCCGCAATGTTTGAAGCATCATCGGTTTTATGACAAGCTATAAAATGTGCCGTCTTAGAGAATCTATCCACAACAACAAAAATAGAATCCCTACCCTTCTTAGTCCTAGGCAACCCCAAAATAAAGTCCATAGAAATGTCAATCCAAGTTCTTTTTAAGAATAGCACGCAAAAGTGTTCCCAAAGTTCTATTGACAACTTCAGTTTGTCCATCCGTTTGAGGATGACAAGTAGTAGAAAACAACAATTTTGTGCCAAGTTTAGCCCATAAAGTATTCCAAAAGTAACTCAAGAATTTAACATCGCGACCAGAAACAATAGTCCTAGGCATGCCATGCAACCTAACGACTTCTCTAAAGAACAAATCCGCAATGTTTGAAGCATCATCGGTTTTATGACAAGCTATAAAATGTGCCATCTTAGAGAATCTATCCACAACAACAAAAATAGAATCCCTACCCTTCTTAGTCCTAGGCAACCCCAAAATAAAGTCCATAGAAATGTCAATCCAAGTTCATTTTAAGAATAGCACGCAAAAGTCTTCCCAAAGTTCTATTGACAACTTCAGTTTGTCCATCCGTTTGAGGATGACAAGTAGTAGAAAACAACAATTTTGTGCCAGGTTTAGCCCATAAAGTCTTCCAAAAGTAACTCAAGAATTTAACATCGCGAACAGAAACAATAGTCCTAGGCATGCCATGCAACCTAACGACTTCTCTAAAGAACAAATCCGCAATGTTTGAAGCATTATCGGTTTTATGACAAGCTATAAAATGTGCCGTCTTAGAGAATCTATCCACAACAACAAAAATAGAATCCCTCTCCTTCTTAGTCCTAGGCAACCCCAAAGTAAAGTCCATAGAAATGTCAATCCAAGTTCTTTTTAAGAATAGCACGCAAAAGTGTTCCCAAAGTTCTATTGACAACTTCAGTTTGTCCATCCGTTTGAGGATGACAAGTAGTAGAAAACAACAATTTTGTGCCAAGTTTAGTCCATAAAGTCTTCCAAAAGTAACTCAAGAATTTAACATCGCGACCAGAAACAATAGTCCTAGGCATGCCATGAAACCTAACGACTTCTCTAAAGAACAAATCCGCAATGTTTGAAGCATCATCGGTTTTATGACAAGCTATAAAATGTGCCGTCTTAGAGAATCTATCCACAACAACAAAAATAGAATCCCTCTCCTTCTTAGTCCTAGGCAACCCCAAAATAAAGTCCATAGAAATGTCAATCCAAGTTCTTTTTAAGAATAGCACGCAAAAGTGTTCCCAAAGTTCTATTGACAACTTCAGTTTGTCCATCCGTTTGAGGATGACAAGTAGTAGAAAACAACAATTTTGTGCCAAGTTTAGCCCATAAAGTCTTCCAAAAGTAACTCAAGAATTTAACATCGCGACCAGAAACAATAGTCCTAGGCATGTCCATGCAACCTAACGACTTCTCTAAAGAACAAATCCGCAATGTTTGAAGCATCATTGGTTTTATGACAAGCTATAAAATGTGCCATCTTAGAGAATCTATCCACAACAACAAAAAAAGAATCCCTACCCTTCTTAGTCCTAGGCAACCCCAAAATAAAGTCCATAGAAATGTCAATCCAAGTTCTTTTTAAGAATAGCACGCAAAAGTGTTCCCAAAGTTTTATTGACAACATCAGTTTGTCCATCCGTTTGAGGATGACAAGTAGTAGAAAACAACAATTTTGTGCCATGTTTAGCCCATAAAGTATTCCAAAAGTAACACAAGAATTTAACATTGTGACCAGAAACAAAAGTCCTAGGCATGCCATGCAACCTAACGACTTCTCTAAAGAACAAATCCGCAATGTTTGAAGCATCATCGGTTTTATGACAAGCTATAAAATGTGCCATCTTAGAGAATCTATCCACAACAACAAAAATAGAATCCCTCCCCTTCTTAGTCCTAGGCAACCCCAAAATAAAGTCCATAGAAATGTCAATCCAAGTTCTTTTTAAGAATAGCACGCAAAAGTGTTCTCAAAGTTCTATTGACAACTTCAGTTTGTCCATCCGTTTGAGGATGACAAGTAGTATAAAGCAACAATTTTGTGCTAGGTTTAGCCCATAAATTCTTCCAAAAGTAACTCGAGAATTTAACATCGCGACCAGAAACAATAGTCCTAGGCATGCCATGCAACCTAACGACTTCTCTAAAGAACAAATCCGCAATGTTTGAAGCATCATCGGTTTTATGACAACCTAGAAAATGTGCCATCTTAGATATTCTATCCACAACAACAAAAATAGAATCCCTCCCCTTCTTAGTCCTAGGCAACCCTAAAATAAAGTCCATAGAAATGTCAATCCAACTTCTTTTTAAGAATAGCACGCAAAAGTGTTCCCAAAGTTTTATTGACAACTTCAGTTTGTCCATCCGTTTGAGGATGACAAGTAGTAGAAAACAACAATTTTGTGCCAGGTTTAGCCCATGAAGTCTTCCAAAAGTAACTCAAGAATTTAACATCGCGACCAAAAACAATAGTCCTAGGCATGCCATGCAACCTAACGACTTCTCTAGAGAACAAATCCCCAATGTTTGAAGCATCATCGGTTTTATGACAACCTAGAAAATGTGCCATCTTAGATAATCTATCCACAACAACAAAAATAGAATCCCTCTCCTTCTTAGTCCTAGGCAACCCAAAATAAAGTCCATAGAAATGTCAATCCAAGTTCTTTTTAAGAATAGCACGCAAAAGTGTTCCCAAAGTTCTATTGACAACTTCAGTTTGTCCATCCGTTTGAGGATGACAAGTAGTAGAAAACAACAATTTTGTGCCAAGTTTGGCCCATAAAGTATTCCAAAAGTAACTCAAGAATTTAACATCGTGACCAGAAACAATAGTCCTAGGCATGCCATGCAATCTAACGATTTCTCTAAAGAACAAATCCGCAATGTTTGAAGCATCATCGGTTTTATGACAAGCTATAAAATGTGCCATCTTAGAGAATCTATCCACAACAACAAAAATAGAATCCCTCCCCTTCTTAGTCCTAGGCAACCCAAAAATAAAGTCCATAGAAATGTCAATCCAAGTTCTTTTTAAGAATAGCACGCAAAAGTGTTCCCAAAGTTCTATTGACAACTTTAGTTTGTCCATCTATTTAAGGATGACAAGTAGTAGAAAACAACAATTTTGTGCCAAGTTTAACACATAAAGTCTTCTAAAAGTAACTCAAAAATTTAACATCGAGACCAGAAACAATTGTCCTAGGCATGCCATGCAACCTAACGACTTCTCTAAAAAACAAATCCGCAATGTTTGAAGCATCATCAGTTTTATGACAAGCTATAAAATGTGCCATCTTAGAGAATCTATCAACAACAACAAAAATAGAATCCTTCCCATTCTTAGTCCTAGGCAAGCCCAAAATAAAGTCCATAGAAATGTCAATCCAAGTTCTTTTTAAGAATAGCACGCAAAAGTGTTCCCAAAGTTCTATTGACAACTTCAGTTTGTCCATCCGTTTGAGGATGACAAGTAGTAGAAAAAAACAATTTTGTGCCAGGTTTAGCCCATAAATTCTTCCAAAAGTAACTCAAGAATTTAACATCGCGACCAAAAACAATAGTCCTAGGAATGCCATGCAACCTAACGAATTCTCTAAAGAACAAATCCGCAATGTTTGAAGCATCATCGGTTTTATGACAAGCTATAAAATGTGCCATCTTAGAGAATCTATCCAGAACAACAAAAATAGAATCCCTCCCCTTCTTAGTCCTAGGCAACCCCAAAATAAAGTCCATAGAAATGTCAATCCTAGTTCTTTTTAAGAATAGCACGCAGAAGTGTTCCCAAAGTTCTATTGACAACTTCAGTTTGTCCATCAATTTGGGGATGACAATTAGTAGAAAACTACAATTTTGTGCCAGGTTTGGACCATAAAGTCTTCCAAAAGTAACTCAAGAATTTAACATCGCGAACAGAAACAATAGTCTTAGGCATGCCATGCAACCTAACGACTTCTCTAAAAAACAAATCCGCAATGTTTGAAGCTACATCGGTTTTATGACAAGCTATAAAATGTGCCGTCTTAGAAAATCTATCCACAACAACAAAAATAGATTCCCTCTCCTTCTTAGTCCTAGGCAACTCCAAAATAAAGTCCATATAAATGTCAATCCAAGTTCTTTTTAAGAATAACACGCAAAAGTGTTCCCAAAGTTCTATTGACAACTTCAGTTTGTCCATCCGTTTGAGGATGATAAGTAGTAGAAAACAACAATTTTGTGCCAAGTTTAGCCCATAAAGTCTTCTAAAAGTAACTCAAGAATTTAACATCGCGACCAGAAACAAAAGTCCTAGGCATGCCATGCAACCTAACGAATTCTCTCACTACAAGAAAAACGCCATACAACAACACACATACGACAACGGTTTTTGTGCAAAACCGTTGTCGTAGAGTTTTTAACAACGGTTTTAGCCAAAACCGTTGTCTTTTTGTGATCAAAGACAACGGGTTTAAACAACAGTTGTCTTTGGGGGGTCAAAGACAACGGTTTTAGGGTCAATAACAACGGTTCATAGAACTGTTTTCTATTAGCGTGTTTTTTTTGGCTACAACAACGGTTTTTAAAAACCGTTGTCTATTAGCGGTTTTTTTTTTTGCTACGACAACGGTTTTTAAAAACCGTTTCCTACGACAACGGTTTTTAAAAACCGTTGTCTATTAGCGGTTTTTTTTCGAGCTACGACAACGGTTTTTAAAACCGTTGTCGTAGAATTTTTTAAAATAAATTTTAAAGTGTATTTTTGGACAATCGACAACGGTTTAAGAAAACACAACGTTAATTAGCGACGGTTTCAGGATAAAACACAACGTAAATTAGCGACGGTTGTATATATACCGTCGCTAAACTCCTATTAGCGACGGTTTTGCCATAACCCGTCGCTAATTTCAAAAATTAGATCCCGCCTGGTTTTCCCTCCATTTGTAGGGACGGGTTTATATACCGTCGCTAAACTGCTATTAGCGACGGTTTTGCTATATCCCGTCGCTAATTTCAAAAATTCAATCCCACCTGGTTTTCCCTCCATTTTTAGCGACGGTGTTATATATACCGTCGCTACATTCATATTTGCGACGGTTTACACAATAACTGTTGCTATATTTTGCGACTGTATTATGTAAAACCGTCGCTTTATTAATTCTAGCGACAGTATGCAAACTCCTGTCGCTAATATTAGCGACGGTTCAGACAAAACCCGTCGTAGATTTCAAAAATTCGATCCCGCCTATTTCTCCCTCCATTTTCTTCTTCCACTCTCTATAAATACATACAAATTCACTCCATTTTCTTCCAATTCACGTCACCAAACTTAAAAATTTTCTCATTTACACGATTTTACAATAACACTTAAAATTTTTATCACTTACACAATTTTATCACTTTACAACACTTAAATTTTTTATCTCTTACACGATTTTTTTACAATTTCAAAACAATTAAAATTTTATCTTTTACACGATTTTATCACTTCACGACACTTAAAGTTTTTATCTCTTACAAAATTGTATCAATTCACAACACAGATTTTTAAAATTCTTAAATTTTTTTTATTTTACCTAAAATATTAGCGACGGACCTAAAATATTTATTCGTATCAAGATTCATATCATTTGGTATCAGAGCTTTGGGTTTATTGAATTCAAGTAAGTAATCTTGTTTTTAAATTTGCAGATCTGTATTATTTCTTCGCTTATTTTCAGATCTGTTTTGTTCTATCGTTCTTCGTCTTTTTTTTCGTGAATCTGTGATTCTCGAAATTTGTGGTGTCTTTTTTTTTGGGATTTTCGAATAGTACTCAAGCAAAAAAAAAAAAAGTACAAAAAATTCCGAAAACTCACCATTAATTCTTTGTGATATCTTGTTCTATTTCCTTTAGAGAGTTATATTTAATTGTCTCTCACAGTCAGAAAAAAAAAATTATATATTATTTGAATTCCGTGTCTAAACAGTCCAAGTGAGTCGGTTGCAATTGTTCACAAGTTGAAACTTGATTGTTTGATTTACTCAAAACACAAGGCTTGAAGCTCTTGAAAGAACTCTCAAATTTGAGTGATATTACTAGAGTGTGAGTGTTATTTCTTTGGAGTGACTAGTGAGTATTTTTTGTGAGCAAAAAATAAGAGAGGAGAGACGAGTGAATTTCTTTGGAGTGACCGTGAGCCTTTGGGTGAGGATTATTTTATTTCTACTAACCTTTTCTTGCAGGTACAAATTTGAAATTAAATGGAGAGGGAGGTAGGAGATAGTTCGAATTCGGGGTTGTCCAAGGCCCAACTAGATGCGTTGTTTGGGGATTTTAGTAGGGTGAAGACGACCCAAATGGAGTCGTTGCATGAGAGGTTGGGTAAACTTGAGGTTAGCGTTAGTGTGGGTAAACCTAAGCCTAGGGATTTGGGTAAAGATGACGAGGAGTATGATCTAGGAGGAGTCGATGAGAGTCAAAATGAGAATTGGGGTAGGAATGGAAGAGATAGAGGATTTGAGAGAGGAAGAAGAGAAGCCATGCGGGGTAGGTATGAGGAGACTAGGGAAGATGGTCACATGGGTAGCATTAAGATGAAAATTCCATCGTTCCATGGGAAATCTGACCCGGAGGCATACCTAGAGTGGGAAAAGAGGGTAGAGTTCGTATTTGAATGTCACCACTACTCCGAACAAAAGAAGGTGAGGTTGGCGGTGGTTGAATTCTTAGACTATGCTCTCATTTGGTGGGATCAATTAGTGACCACTAAAAGAAAGTATAATGAGAGACCCATTGAATCTTGGGATGAGATGAAGAGCGTGATGAGAAAAAGGTTTGTGCCTAATCACTATTATAGGGAGATGTTTAAGAGGCTTCAAACCTTGAGGCAAGGGTCAAGGAGTGTTGTGGACTACTATAAGGAGATGGAGGTAGTCATGATTAGGGCCAATATTGAGGAAGATAATGAAGCAACAATGGCTCGTTTTCTTTGTGGCTTGAACAGGGAGATTCTAGATCAAGTGGAGCTTAGGCACTACTTGGATCTAGACGAGATGGTGCAAATGGCCATAAAGGTGGAGCAACAACTCAAAAGGCGTGGAGTTGGCCGCGCCAATCAAAGTGGGAGCTCGTCAACTTCTTGGCGACCAAATGGGGCAAAACTTGATGAAAGTAAAGAGGTTACCAAGCCCAAGATGGAGGCCAAGCACGAAACACCTAAGCAAGGAGTCCAAGGTATATCTGACACTCCTTCACATCGTTCTAGGGATACTAAATGCTTTAGATGTCAAGGGTTGGGTCATATTGCCAGTGAATGTCCTAATAAGAGGGTGATGGTTTTGAATGCTTATGGTGAGTATGAGTCCCAAAGCGAGGGTAGTGATGATGATATGCCTGCATTGGAGGATCCCGATCAGGGATATGAGGCGGTTGTAGGAGAATCATTGGTGACTAGGCGTATCATGATTGGCCAAGTCGAGGAGGAGGAGACCAATCAAAGGGGGAACTTGTTCCATACTAGGTGCTTTGTGAACGAAAAGGTTTGCAACGTTATTATAGATGGGGGAAGTTGCACCAACGTAGCTAGTTGTGAGATGGTGGAGAAGTTGAGTTTGCCTACTCTAAAGCACCCTCAACCATATAGACTTCAATGGTTGAATGATTGTGCGGACGTGAAAGTAAATAGGCAAGTTTAGTGTGGGGACCCGGATGCTAATCAAGTTCTTAATCATGTTTGGGACTAATTAATCAATTATAAAACAGGGTCTAAATTTTTTTTGTAAAATACAAAGCGGAAACGTAATGTAATTTAATCAAATTACATATTAAACATGAACATACAAATCTTGTGTTATCTACAAGAATTCAACTAGGTCCAACTACATATCAGTGCTGAATCCTATGTTGCTTCGAAGCCCGGATCTCCACGCTATCTAATCTTCTCTCATCCTCTTCTTGACCCTGATCCAGCCCCACCTGTTGTCATGCACACATACAAAACAAGACAACAGCCGGATAACTCCGATGAGATATAAATATCCCAGTATAAACAATGTAAACATGCAGTCATATAAAAGCATATACGAAAGCATATAAGAAGTATTCATAACATGTCTCAAATCAGAAACATAAATTCATATCAAACATTCAATAATCATGAATGGCATAAACATGTAAATCAACATGTCATATCAGACTCAACTCAACCGACGCGTCATCTCAGACTCGACTCCACTGACGCGTCGTCTCAGACTCGACTCAACTCTCTCCTAGGGATCCCGATGTCTGAATAAAGGTATTATATCGAATCTCAGTCGATAGGAATGAATCAATCCCTAAATGGCATCGATATAATTCATATATCAGTGTCTGGGCGAATCAGCCGCAGAATTGACGACTCAGTCAATAACCCGACGAATCAGCCGGTAATTAGGCGAATCAGCCCATAATCAGACAACTCAGCCTGTAATTAAGCGAATCAGCTTATGTTTAGACGAATCAGTCAATCACCAGACGAATCAGCCGGTGACTAGGCGAATCAGCCGATAATAAGACGAATCAGTCAATAACCCGACGAATCAGCCGGTGACTAGGCGAATCAGCCTATGACTCAACGACTCAGTAATCAATACATACAGTCAGTATCTAAGCAAATCAGTCAATGACTAGCAAATCAGCAGTCATTACATGCAGTAGCTATAAATATATAGGCTACAAATATCAACCTTATCACACAGTAGCTATAAATCAATAGACTACAATCATAAGTCTCATCAATTTCAAATATCAATGCAATAAATGAAAGTATGTGATTTAGGGAGACTCGAGTCAAACCTCACTCGATATCGATCTGACAAGAACAATATCGAGGAGTATAATATCAATACACTACTCGAATTAAATCTGTTCTGCTCAATACTTAACCTAATTCAATATCGATGGCATAACGGTATAATATCAATATACCCAACAATACCATTTCAATCAGATATTAATTCTAATATCTCATACTCAATAACAACTCAATTCTGATATCAACTCGAGTCCAAAACTACTCCGAAAATCATAACAATTCCATAATCAGCCCGTTTCTTAATCTGACTTCGATTCTATGATGTCTAATATGTCAAGAACAACATATATGAGTTCCATTCAATTCTGACAATACCATAATTTCAAAGCATGTCAAAACGTAGTAAAACTTACGTCCAGTTGTAGCCTACGTCTCTAGGAACTCGTTACCGAAGTCGGATTCAAAATCAGACGGACAGATTTCTCGCAAAAGGCGTAAGGATTTTCTTCTTTCTTCCTCAGACCTTTTCTTCAATTCTCTCCCTGATTTCGAAGGGATTACCGTCTATATATATCAGTGCATGCATGTTAAGAGGTGGCGCATTCTTTGCAAAACACGTTGCACCGCGGGTGCGGTAGGTGTAAGACCGCGGGTGCGCTCAAGCTTTGGCAATCTTATCTGTTCCGAAATTACATGTGAGCTTTGAAGTCTTTCTTATTCCTAGTGAGCTACGGTCATACACGTGTATGGGTTTCATTTTCGTGTTGACTAGGTCTAAGAAGGGGAGGAACTTGATTTTTGTGATACTTAACGGTATTCTAACATTTTATGTCATTTATTATTTGGTATATGTTGATGTTGGTGAGTTGATAGTGAATGCTGCCATGGAGTTAGGGATCAAGGCGTTGATGGCGCGTGTGGGCAATGGCATCTAAAAACTTGCGCTTAAAGGTAAGTATGTTGATAATATCCTCCTTGTTGTTACTAACTTGCTTCGTTTTTGTGCAAGGGGACAAGATTTGAGGACAAATCCTTTTCAAGAAGGGGAGGATGATGCGATCGTGGTAGCCTTGCACGGGAGTATGAGCAAAGAAGATGGATTTACGTGCGAGGAGCAAAATGATGAAGGGGTCGTGATGCATGGGGGTATGTTGGAAGGCCAAAGGAACATGATTCAAACATTATTCTCATCGGCCGAGTCTGCACGGACCAGCACACGGACCTGCACACGGGGTCCGTGCCCTTTACACCCTGAGATGAGCAACTACAGAGCCTACACGGACCTGAAGACGGACCCAGGCTCGGGGTCCATGCCCTACTACATAGGCGAAGACAGTGTCTACACGGACCCGTACACGGAGGTGAGCACGGGGTCCGTGTCCCTTGTTCTAGCTGAAGTTGTTACCCGCGTGTACACGGACCCGGACACGGAGGCACACACGGGGTCCGTGTCCTAGAGTTTTGGCCGAGAAAAATTACCTTATTTAGAGTTTTGTTTTGTTAGGAAACTAGATTTCTTGATATCTTTCGATATATAGACTATGTTGGACGAATTTGAACACACAATACACATATTATTTTGAGTTTATCAAATTTGTGAGATTTTTCTCTCAACTTTTCAAGGCTTTAGCTTTGTTAAATCAAATCAAACTTATCAAAGTTTCTAACTATTTGTATATTCAAGGACTTTATCAAACTTATCAAATATGAGTTTCATGATACTCATCATATGAGCATCTCATATTCTTTCTACTATTTGTATATTCAAGGACTTTATCTATGCAACTAGCATGGGTATACAGATAAAGATGCGCCAATATAATAAATTCAAATATTATTAAAATAAAGATCGTTTATACATAGAGTTTCATCGTGAACACTCGGCCAACACTTGGCTCGACGGGCACCTACTCTAACAGTCTCCTCATACCTACCCCTCATAGCTTCTCTTCTTCCTTTCCCAAATCCTCTATCTCTTTCATTCCTACCCCAATTCTCATTTTGACTCTCATCGCCTCCTCCTAGATCATACTCCTCGTCATCTCTACCCAAATCCTTAGGCTTAGGTTTACCCCCACTAACACTAACCTCAAGTTTACCCAACCTCTCATGCAACGACTCCATTTGGGTCGTCATCGCCCTACTAAAATCCCCAAACAACGCATCTAGTTGGGCCTTGGACACCCCCGAATTCGAACTATCTCCTACCTCCCTCTCCATTTAATTTCAAATTTTTACCTGCAAGAAAAGGTTAGTAGCAATAAAATAATCCTCACCCAAATGCTCACGGTCACTCCAAAGAAATTCACTCGTCTCTCCTCTCTTATTTTTTTTTGCTCACAACAAATACTCACTAGTCACTCCAAAGAAATAACACTCACACTCAAGTAATATCACTCAAATTTGAGAGTTCCCTCGAGAGATTCAAGCTTTGTGTTTTGAGTAAATCAAACAACCAAGTTTCAACTTGTGAACAATTGCAACCGACTCACTTGGACCGTGTAAACACGAAATTCGAATATGATATATATATATATATATAAATATATATATATATATATATATATATATTTTTGAATGTGAGAGATAATTAAATATGACTCTCTAAAGGAAATAGAACAAGATATCAAAAAGAATTAATGGTGAATTTTCGGAATTTATTTTTTTTTTATTTTTTTTTATTTATTTTTTACTTGAGTACTACTCGAAAATCCCAAAAAAAAAATCACCAACAAATTTCGAGAATCACAGATTCACGAAAAAATTTACGAAGAACGATAGAACAAAACAGATCTGAAAATAAACGAAGAAATAATACAGATCTGCAATTTAAGAGCAAGATAATTTACTTGAATTCAATAAACCCAAAGCTCTGATACCAAATGATATGAATCTTTGTACGAATAAATAGCAAACACGATTAAAAATAAATCGCACCCTCTATTCAATTACGATAATAAGATTTGTGTGTTTTTCCCGATATTTTGAATCAAGTAAGGTTGTGTTATTCACCTCTAAACTATAAAAGTTTAGCAACAAATAAACACAAGAATAACAATCGAAATTTGATACGAACCTTCGAAAAACGACGCCTACGACAATCCGCACAAGCACGATCGACAAACGCCACAAAGTTATAGACTTTGATAAGTTTGATTTGATTTAACAAAGCTAAAGCCTTGAAAAGTGGAGAGAAAAATCTCACAAATTTGATAAACTCAAAATAATATGTGTATTGTGTTTTAAAATTTCGTCCAACATAGTCTATATATCAAAAGATATCAAGAAATCTAGTTTCCTAACAAAACAAAACTCTAAATAAGGTAATTTTTCTCGGCCAAAACTCTAGGACACGGACCCCGTGTGTGCCTCCGTGTCTGGGTCCGTGTACACTCGGGACTGAATTTCAGCTGGAATAAGGGACACGGACCCCGTGCTCTCCTCCGTGTACGGGTCCGTGTAGACACTGTCTTCGCCTATAACACAAGGCACGGACCCCGTGCCTGGGTGCGTCTTCAGGTCCGTGTAGGCTCTGTAGTTGCTCATCTAGGGGTGTAAAGGGCACGGACCCCATGTGCAGGTCCGTGTGCTGGTCCGTGCAGACTCGGCCGATGAGAATAATGTTTGAATCATGTTCCTTAGGCCTTCCAGCATACTCCCATGCATCAAGACCCCTTCATCATTTTGCTCCTCGCACGTAAATCCTTCTTCTTTGCTCATACTCCCGTGCAAGGCTACCACGATCGCATCACGTTTGAGGATGACAAGTAGTAGAAAACAACAATTTTGTGCCAAGTTTAGCCCATAAAGTATTCCAAAAGTAACTCAAGAATTTAACATCGCGACCAGAAACAATAGTCCTAGGCATGCCATGACACCTAACGACTTCTCTAAAGAACAAATCCGCAATGTTTGAAGCATCATCGGTTTTATGACAAGCTATAAAATGTGCCATCTAAGAGAATCTATCCACAACAACTAAAATAGAAACCCTCCCCTTCTTAGTCCTAGGCAACCCCAAAACGAAGTCCTTAGAAATGTCAATCCAAGTTATTTTTAAAAATAGCACGCAAAAGTGTTCCCAAAGTTCTATTGACAACTTCAGTTTGTCCATCCGTTTGAGGATGACAAGTAGTAGAAAACAACAATTTTGTGCCAAGTTTAGCCCATAAAGTCTTCCAAAAGTAACACAAGAATTTAACATCGCGACCAGAAACAATAGTCCTAGACTCCTAGGCATGCCATGCAACCTAACGACTTCTCTAAAGATCAAATCCGTAATGTTTGAGAAGCATCATCGGTTTTATGACAAGCTATAAAATGTGCCATATTAGAGAATCTATCCACAACAACAAAAATAGAATCCCTCCCCTTCTTAGTCCTAGGCAACCCCAAAATAAAGTCCATAGAAATGTCAATCCAAGTTCTTTTTAAGAATAGCACGCAAAAGTGTTCCCAAAGTTCAATTGACAACTTCAGTTTGTCCATCCGTTTGAGGATGACAAGTAGTAGAAAACAACAATTTTTGCCAAGTTTAGCCCATGAATTCTTCCAAAAGTAACTCTAGAATTTAACATCGCGACCAGAAACAATAGTCCTAGGCATGCCATGCAACCTAACGACTTCTCTAAAGAAGAAATCCGCAATGTTTGAAGCATCATCGGTTTTGTGACAAGCTATAAAATGTGCCATCTAAGAGAATCTATCCACAACAACAAAAATAGAATCCCTCCCCTTCTTAGTCCTAGGCAACCCCAAAATGAAGTCCATAGAAATGTCAATCCAAGTTATTTTTAAAAATAGCACGCAAAAGTGTTCCCAAAGTTCTATTGACAACTTCAGTTTGTCCATCCATTTGAGGTTGACAAGTAGTAGAAAACAACAATTTTGTGCCAAGTTTAGCCCATAAAGCTTCCAAAAGTAACACAATAATTTAACATCGCGACCAGAAACAATAGTCCTAGGCATGCCATGCAACCTAACGACTTCTCTAAAGAACAAATCCGCAATGTTTGAGAAGCATCATCGGTTTTATGACAAGCTATAAAATGTGCCATATTAGAGAATCTATCCACAACAACAAAAATAGAATCCCTCCCCTTCTTAGTCCTAGGCAACCCCAAAATAAAGTCCATAGAAATGTCAATCCAAGTTCTTTTTAAGAATAGCACGCAAAAGTGTTCCCAAAGTTCTATTGACAACTTCAGTTTGTCCATCCGTTTGAGGATGACAAGTAGTAGAAAACAACAATTTTGTGCGAGGTTTAGCCCATAAATTCTTCCAAAAGTAACTCAAGAATTTAACATCGCGACCAGAAACAATAGTCCTAGGCATGCCATGCAACCTAACGACTTCTCTAGAGAACAAATCCGCAATGTTTGAAGCATCATCGGTTTTATGACAACCTAGAAAATGTGCCATCTTAGATAATCTATCCACAACAACAAAAATAGAATCCCTCCCCTTCTTAGTCCTAGGCAACCCCAAAATAAAGTCCATAGAAATGTCAATCCAAGTTCTTTCCAAGAATAGCACGCAAAAGTGTTCCCAAAGTTCTATTGACAACTTCAGTTTGTCCATCCTTTGAGGATGACAAGTAGTAGAAAACAACAATTTTGTGCCAGGTTTAGCCCATAAAGTCTTCAAAAAGTAACTCAAGAATTTAACATCGCGACCAGAAACAATAGTCCTAGGCATGCCATGCAACCTAACGACTTCTTTAAAGAACAAATCCTCAATTTTTGAAGCATCATTGGTTTAATGACAAGCTATAAAATGTGGCATCTTAGAGAATCTATCCACAACAACAAAAAAGAATCCCTACCCTTCTTAGTCCTAGGCAACCCCAAAATAAAGTCCATAGAAATGTCAATCCAAGTTCTTTTTAAGAATATCACGCAAAAATGTTCCCAAAGTTCTATTGACAACTTCAGTTTGTCCATCCGTTTGAGGATGACAAGTTGTAGAAAGCAACAATTTTGTGCAAAGTTTAGCCCATAAAGTCTTTCAAAAGTAACACAAGAATTTAACATCGCGACAAGAAACAATAGTCCTAGGCATGCCATGCAACCTAACGACTTTTCTAAAGAACAAATCCGTAATGTTTGAAGCATCATCGGTTTTATGACAAGCTATAAAATGTGTCGTCTTAGAGAATCTATCCACAAGAACAAAAATAGAATCCCTACCCTTCTTAGTCCTAGGCAACCCCAAAATAAAGTTATAGAAATGTCAATCCAAGTTCTTTTTAAGAATAGCACGCAAAAGTGTTCCCAAAGTTCTATTGACAACTTCAGTTTGTCCATCCGTTTGAGGATGACAAGTAGTAGAAAACAACAATTTTGTGCCAAGTTTGGCCCATAAAGTATTCCAAAAGTAACTCAAGAATTTAACATCGTGACCAGAAAAAATAGTCCTAGGCATGCCATGCAATCTAACTATTTCTCTAAAGAACAAATCCGCAATGTTTTAAGCATCATCGGTTTTATGACAAGCTATAAAATGTGCCATCTTAGAGAATCTATCCACAACAACAAAAATAAAATCCCTCCCCTTCTTAGTCCTAGGCAACCCCAAAATAAAGTCCATAGAAATGTCAATCCAAGTTCTTTTAAAGAATAGCACGCAAAAGTGTTCCCAAAGTTCTATTGACAACTTCAGTTTGTCCATCCATTTGAGGATGACAAGTAGTAGAAAACAACAATTTTGTGCCAAGTTTAGCCCATAAAGTCTTCCAAAAGTAACACAAGAATTTAACATCGCGACCAGAAACAATTGTCCTAGGCATGCCATGCAACCTAACGAATTCTCTAAAGAACAAATCCGCAATGTTTGAGAAGCATCATCGGTTTTATGACAAGCTATAAAATGTGCCATATTAGAGAATCTATCCACAACAACAAAAATAGAATCCCTACCCTTCTTAGTCCTAGGCAACCCCAAAATAAAGTCCATAAAAATGTCAATCCAAGTTCTTTTTAAGAATAGCACGCAAAATTGTTCCCAAAGTTCTATTGACAACTTCAGTTTGTCCATCCGTTTGAGGATGACAAGTAGTAGAAAACAACAATTTTGTGTCAAGTTTAGCCCATAAAGTCTTCCAAAAGTAACACAAGAATTTAACATCGCGACCAGAAACAATAGTCCTAGGCATGCCATGCAACCTAACAACTTCTCTAAAGAACAAATCCGCAATGTTTGAAGCATCATCGGTTTTATGACAAGCTATAAAATGTGCCATATTAGAGAATCTATCCACAAGAACAAAAATAGAATCCCTCCCCTTCTTAGTCCTAGGCAACCCCAAAATAAAGTCCATAGAAATGTCAATCCAAGTTCTTTTTAAGAATAGCACGCAAAAGTGTTCCCAAAGTTCTATTGACAACATCAGTTTGTCCATCCGTTTGAGGATGACAAGTAGTAGAAAACAACAATTTTTGCCAAGTTTAGCCCATAAAGTCTTCCAAAAGTAACTGAAGAATTTAACATCGCGACCAGAAACAATAGTCCTAGGCATGCCATGCAACCTAACAACTTCTCAAAAGAACAAATCCGCAATGTTTGAAGCATCATCGGTTTTATGACAAGCTATAAAATGTGCCATCTAAGAGAATCTATCCACAACAACAAAAATAGATTCCCTCCCCTTCTTAGTCCTAGGCAACCCCAAAATGAAGTCCATAGAAATGTCAATCCAAGTTATTTTTAAAAATAGCACGCAAAAGTGTTCCCAAAGTTCTATTGACAACTTCAGTTTGTCCATCTGTTTGAAGATGACAAGTAGTAGAAAACAACAATTTTGTGCCAAGTTTAGCCCATAAAGTCTTCCAAAAGTAACTTAAGAATTTAACATCGCGACCAGAAACAATAGTCCTAGGCATGCCATGCAACGTAACGACTTCTCTAAAGATCAAATCCGTAATGTTTGAGAAGCATCATCGGTTTTATGACAAGCTATAAAATATGCCATATTAGAGAATCTATCCACAACAACCAAAATAGAATCCCTCCCCTTCTTAGTCCTTGGCAACCCCAAAATAAAGTCCATAGAAATGTCAATCCAAGTTTTTTTAAGAATAGCACGCAAAAGTGTTCCCAAAGTTCTATTGACAACTTCAGTTTGTCCATCCGTTTGAGGAAGGCACGTAGTAGAAAACAACATTTTTTCCAAGTTTAGCCCATAAAGTCTTCCAAAAGTAACTCAAGAATTTAACATCGCGACTAGAAACAATAGTCCTAGGCATGTCATGCAACCTAACGACTTCTCTAAAGAACAAATCCGCAATGTTTGAAGCATCATCGGTTTTATGACAAGCTATAAAATGTGCCATCTAAGAGAATCTATCCACAACAACAAAAATAGAATCCCTCCCCTTCTTAGTCCTTGGCAACCCCAAAATGAAGTCCATAGAAATGTCCATCCAAGTTATTTTTAAAAATAGCACGCAAAAGTGTTCCCAAAGTTCTATTGACAACTTCAGTTTGTCCATCTGTTTGAAGATGACAAGTAGTAGAAAAAAACAATTTTGTGCCAAGTTTAGCCCATAAAGTCTTCCAAAAGTAACACAAGAATTTAACATCGCGACCAGAAACTGTAGTCCTAGGCATGCCATGCAACCTAACGAATTCTCTAAAGAACAAATCCGCAATGTTTGAGAAGCATCATCGGTTTTATGACAAGCTATAAAATGTGCCATATTAGAGAATCTATCCACAACAACAAAAATAGAATCCCTACCCTTCTTTAGTCCTAGGCAACCCCAAAATAAAGTCCATAGAAATGTCAATCCAAGTTCTTTTTAAGAATAGCACGCAAAAGTGTTCCCAAAGTTCTATTGACAAATTCAGTTTGTCCATCCGTTTGAGGATGACAAGTAGTAGAAAACAACAATTTTGTGCCAAGTTTAGCCCATAAAGTCTTCCAAAAGTAACACAAGAATTTAACATCGCGACCAGAAACAATAGTCCTAGGCATGCCATGCAACCTAACGACTTCTCTAAAGAACAAATCCGCAATGTTTGAAGCATCATCGTTTTATGACAAGCTATAAAATGTGCCATATTAGAGAATCTATCCACAAGAACAAAAATAGAATCCCTCCCCTTCTTAGTCCTAGGCAACCCCAAAATAAAGTCCATAGAAATGTCAATCCAAGTTCTTTTTAAGAATAGCACGCAAAAGTGTTCCCAAAGTTCTATTGACAACTTCAGTTTGTCCATCCGTTTGAGGATGACAAGTAGTAGAAAACAACAATTTTTGCCAAGTTTAGCCCATAAAGTCTTCCAAAAGTAACTGAAGAATTTAACATCGCGACCAGAAACAATAGTCCTAGGCATGCCATGCAACCTAACGACTTCTCTAAAGAACAAATCCGCAATGTTTGAAGCATCATCGGTTTTATGACAAGCTATAAAATGTGCCATCTAAGAGAATCTATCCACAACAACAAAAATAGAATCCCTCCCCTTCTTAGTCCTAGGCAACCCCAAAATGAAGTCCATAGAAATGTCAATCCAAGTTATTTTTAAAAATAGCACGCAAAAGTGTTCCCAAAGTTCTATTGACAACTTCAGTTTGTCCATCTGTTTGAGGATGACAAGTAGTAGAAAACAACAATTTTGTGCCAAGTTTAGCCCATAAAGTCTTCCAAAAGTAACACAAGAATTTAACATCGCGACCAGAAACATGTAGTCCTAGGCATGCCATGCAACCTAACGACTTCTCTAAAGAACAAATCCGCAATGTTTGAGAAGCATCATCGGTTTTATGACAAGCTATAAAATGTGCCATATTAGAGAATCTATCCACAACAACAAAAATAGAATCCCTCCCCTTCTTAGTCCTAGGCAACCCCAAAATAAAGTCCATAGAAATGTCAATCCAAGTTCTTTTTAAGAATAGCACGCAAAAGTGTTCCCAAAGTTCTATTGACAACTTCAGTTTGTCCATCCGTTTGAGGATGACAAGTAGTAGAAAACAACAATTTTTGCCCAGTTTAGCCCATAAAGTCTTCCAAATGTAACTGAAGAATTTAACATCGCGACCAGAAACAATAGTCCTAGGCATGCCATGCAACCTAACGACTTCTCAAAGAACAAATCCGTAATGTTTGAAGCATCATCGGTTTTATGACAAGCTATAAAATGTGCCATCTAAGAGAATCTATCCACAACAACAAAAATAGAATCCCTCCCCTTCTTAGTCCTAGGCAACCCCAAAATGAAGTCTATAGAAATGTCAATCCAAGTTATTTTTAAAATAGCACGCAAAAGTGTTCCCAAAGTTCTATTGACAACTTCAGTTTGTCCATCCTGTTTGAGGATGACAAGTAGTAGAAAACAACAATTTTGTGCCAAGTTTAGCCCATAAAGTCTTCCAAAAGTAACACAAGAATTTAACATCGCGACCAGAAACAATAGTCCTAGGCATGCCATGCAACCTAACGACTTCTCTAAAGAACAAATCCGCAATGTTTGAGAAGCATCATCGGTTTTATGACAAGCTATAAAATGTGCCATATTAGAGAATCTATCCACAAGAACAAAAATAGAATCCCTCCCCTTCTTAGTCCTAGGCAACCCCAAAATAAAGTCCATAGAAATGTCAATCCAAGTTCTTTTTAAGAATAGCACGCAAAAGTGTTCCCAAAGTTCTATTGACAACTTCAGTTTGTCCATCCGTTTGAGGATGACAAGTAGTAGAAAACAACAATTTTTGCCAAGTTTAGCCAATAAAGTCTTCCAAAAGTAACACAAGAATTTAACATCGCGACCAGAAACAATAGTCCTAGGCATGCCATGCAACCTAACGACTTCTCTAAAGAACAAATCCGCAATGTTTGAAGCATCATCAGTTTTATGACAAGCTATAAAATGTGCCATCTAAGAGAATCTATCCACAACAACAAAAATAGAATCCCTCCCCTTCTTAGTCCTAGGCAACCCCAAAATGAAGTCCATAGAAATGTCAATCCAAGTTATTTTTAAAAATAGCACGCAAAAGTGTTCCCAAAGTTCTATTGACAACTTCAGTTTGTCCATCTGTTTGAAGATGACAAGTAGTAGAAAACAACAATTTTGTGCCAAGTTTAGCCCATAAAGTCTTCCAAAAGTAACAAAAGAATTTAACATCGCGACCAGAAACAGTAGTCCTAGGCATGCCATGCAACCTAACGACTTCTCTAAAGAACAAATCCGCAATGTTTGAGAAGCATCATCGGTTTTATGACAAGCTATAAAATGTGCCACATTAGAGAATCTATCCACAACAACAAAAATAGAATCCCTCCCCTTCTTAGTCCTAGGCAACCCCAAAATAATGTCCATAGAAATGTCAATCCAAGTTCTTTTTAAGAATAGCACGCAAAAGTGTTCCCAAAGTTCTATTGACAACTTCAGTTTGTCCATCCGTTTGAGGTTGACAAGTAGTAGAAAAAAACAACAATTTTTGCCAAGTTTAGCCCATAAAGTCTTCCAAAAGTAACACAAGAATTTAACATCGCGACCAGAAAACAATAGTCCTAGGCATGCCATGCAACCTAACGACTTCTCTAAAGAACAAATCCGCAATGTTTGAAGCATCATCGGTTTTATGACAAGCTATAAAATGTGCCATCTAAGAGAATCTATCCACAACAACAAAAATAGAATCCCTCCTCTTCTTAGTCCTAGGCAACCCCAAAATGAAGTCCATAGAAATGTCAATCCAAGTTATTTTTAAAAATAGCACGCAAAAGTGTTCCCAAAGTTCTATTGACAACTTCAGTTTGTCCATCCGTTTGAGGATGACAAGTAGTAGAAAACAACAATTTTGTGCCAAGTTTAGCCCATAAAGTCTTCCAAAAGTAACACAAGAATTTAACATCGCGACCAGAAACAATAGTCCTAGGCATGCCATGCAACCTAACGACTTCTCTAAAGAACAAATCCGCAATGTTTGAGAAGCATCATCGGTTTTATGACAAGCTATAAAATGTGCCATATTAGAGAATCTATCCACAACAACAAAAATAGAATCCCTCCCCTTCTTAGTTCTAGGCAACCCCAAAATAAAGTCCATAGAAATGTCAATCCAAGTTCTTTTTAAGAATAGCACGCAAAAGTGTTCCCAAAGTTCTATTGACAACTTCAGTTTGTCCATCCGTTTGAGGATGACAAGTAGTAGAAAACAACAATTTTGGCCAAGTTTAGTCCATAAAGTCTTCCAAAAGTAACTAAGAATTTAACATCGCGACCAGAAACAATAGTCCTAGGCATGCCATGCAACCTAACGACTTCTCTAAAGATCAAATCCGTAATGTTTGAGAAGTCATCATCGGTTTTATGACAAGCTATAAAATGTGTCATCTAAGAGAATCTATTCACAATAACAAAAATAGAATCCCTCCCCTGCTTAGTCCTAGGCAACCCCAAAATGAAGTCCATAGAAATGTCAATCCAAGTTATTTTTAAAAATAGCACGCAAAAGTGTTCCCAAAGTTCTATTGACAACTTCAGTTTGTCCATCCGTTTGAGGATGACAAGTAGTAGAAAACAACAATTTTGTGCCAAGTTTAGCCCATAAAGTCTTCCAAAAGTAACACAAGAATTTAACATCGCGACCAGAAACAATAGTCCTAGGCATGCCATGCAACCTAACGACTTCTCTAAAGAACAAATCCGCAATGTTTGAGAAGCATCATCGGTTTTATGACAAGCTATAAAATGTGCCATATTAGAGAATCTATCCACAACAACAAAAATAGAATCCCTCCCCTTCTTAGTCCTAGGCAACCCCAAAATAAAGTCCATAGAAATGTCAATCCAAGTTCTTTTTAAGAATAGCACGCAAAAGTGTTCCCAAAGTTCTATTGACAACTTCAGTTTGTCCATCCGTTTGAGGATGACAAGTAGTAGAAAACAGCAATTTTGTGCCAAGTTTAGCCCATAAAGTCTTCCAAAAGTAACACAAGAATTTAACATCGCGACCGAAAACAATAGTCCTAGGCATGCCATGCAACCTAACGACTTCTCTAAAGAACAAATCCGCAATGTTTGAGAAGCATCATCGGTTTTATGACAAGCTATAAAATGTGCCATATTAGAGAATCTATCCACAAGAACAAAAATAGAATCCCTCCCCTTCTTAGTCCTAGGCAACCCCAAAATAAAGTCCATAGAAATGTCAATCCAAGTTCTTTTTAAGAATAGCACGCAAAAGTGTTCCCAAAGTTCTATTGACAACTTCAGTTTGTCCATCCGTTTGAGGATGACAAGTAGTAGAAAACAACAATTTTTGCCAAGTTTAGCCCATAAAGTCTTCCAAAAGTAACTTAAGAATTTAACATCGCGACCAGGAACAATAGTCCTAGGCATGCCATGCTACCTAACGACTTCTCTAAAGATCAAATCCGTAATGTTTGAGAAGCATCATCTGTTTTATGACAAGCTATAAAATGTGCCATATTAGAGAATCTATCCACAACAACAAAAATAGAATCCCTCCCTTCTTAGTCCTTGGCAACCCCAAAATAAAGTCCATAGAAATGTCAATCCAAGTTCTTTTTAAGAATAGCACGCAAAAGCGTTCCCAAAGTTCTATTGACAACTTCAGTTTGTCCATCCGTTTGAGGATGACAAGTAGTAGAAAACAACAATTTTTGTAATGCCCTAGATCGAATATGAATAGACATGAATTGAGAAATGTAATGCCTGAGATTCTTGTAGATAGTTGAATATGAAACGCAAGAACAGACAGGGCGAAACGATGCGATAAAATATGAAAGTTTAGATGTGCAAGACGCACCTGCGGTCTGGCAAGCACCGCACCCGCGGTGCAATGGGCACCGCAATGGGCAGAAAGTTGGTAAAATTCCCGTAGCTACACCGCACCCGCGGTAGAATTAGACCGCACCCGCGGTGCTAAGACCGCACCTGCGGTGGTTACATGACCGCACCCGCGGTCTATGCATTATGGAAAATTATATTCTGCCGAAAGCTTGGCGCACCCGCGCTCCTTACGTTACCGCACCCGCGGTATTGCGTGTTACGAAAAGACATAGCCATGTGTGGAGTTTCATGCAATATCTATTAGGTGTCTTCGTTTCCTTCATTTCACGCAGCTGATAACCGAGACACCTCCAAGGGAATTCAGCAAGTTCTTCCAAGTTTCATTTGCTAGTTTTACAAGATTCGATTATCCGAATTTAGTTCCGAGTTGAGATTCTTGTTCCTTGCGTCGAAGGCTTTGAAAGGGTACACTTTTTATTCCGTTCTAACATGTTTCAAGAAGCTCATGTAAGGGAAATGCTATTATGACTATATTTAGATAGTCTAGTAAGGATTATGAGTTTATAATCGAAACTAGAACCAAGAAAGGACGTCGTACGCATTTCTTATGAATTTCAGCATGTTTAGGAATAAGAGGTAGCGATTTTGAATATGGTGTTGTGTATTTGATTCGATTATGAGTTGAGAATGTTATAGTGTTGATATCTGGTGAGATTTGGATTGACCGGTGTTAAGAATATACGTCGTTATGCCGTCAAATTGTATCGAGATCACGTAGTAACTTGGATATGTGTTGATTAGATAAGAGATTGATAGATTTTGTATCAACATTTCCATTTCAGATTCGTAGTGTCAATCGTGACAGCAACTGTGCGACGAAAGGTATAGTACATGTTTTGTTTGGGGAATCACGACTCAAATGAGATCACATTTGAGTTTCCCAACCAAAATCACATACTTGTTTTATTGTTTATACCTTGATATAATTATGATTGTTATAGATTGGTTTACAGAACTTGTATGCAGATCTTGCTATGCTTTGGTTATAGATCGTGTAGCATTGCATTATGCTTGTTTGCAGATTTTGTATTCATGCATTAAGATAGGGCAGTCTGGAGATCAGGCAGAGTACTAGATGTTCGGCGATATCTCAGCTTAGGGGAAGATCACCGCCCCTTTGTAGACGTGGATACAGATCAGGCCGAAGTCTAGGAATAAGACGTACAGCACCTCGATTGGGAGGGTAGGTGACAGACAGTGACGTCTTATTCACAACGGGATCCCTAGAGTTCTAGTCGAGTCGCGTCTAGACATGATTAGACTCGCCTTGCATGATTATATATGAATGACATTTATATTAGCATGTTTCATGTTTTAGATTGTTTTAATGCATGTATACATGTTTATACTGGGATTTGTTCTCACCGGTTTTCCGGCTGTTGTTATGTCTGTATGTGTGCATAACAACAGGTGGGGCAGGATCTGGGTCGAGACAGAGATGATCGTGTTAGCGTGGAGATCACGGGCGTAGCAGATGGACCAGTAGTTGTCTTTTATTATGTACTGTATTTTAATACTGGTTAGTTGAGGATATACAGAATAAGACATGTATTGTGTTTGTATGTTGTAAATTTAATAAAGAATGTATGCTTGTTTGGTTACAGGCGTTTTTATGTAAAAAGCGAAAATTTGACCCTACCTTTTAGAATAACGATCCATTTAATCCCAAGAAAAAGAATTAGAGCCCGGGTCCCCACAACAGGTGGTATCAGAGCGATAGTTCCTTTAAAGTAAGATAAGATAGAATGAGCGGGGTAGATCGAGTCTTTTCCTTGCTTTATGATGTGCTAGCATGATTTAATGCTTTCCTTATTGTGTGCGTGTTATTTGATTTGATTATAACATGTGAGTAACTGAATCAGAACTGATTCTAGATCAGAGGTAACTGACTAGAGGATGGCTGAGACAGTTGTATATTTGTATATTAATCCTTTGGATTATTAGATATGCCACCTAGAAGAGCAGCAGTACCTCTACGACCCACAGCGCCAGAACAGGGGAGCACATCCGGAGATCCTATGGATGTTACGGCGACCCCTATGGAGACGTTGCTGAAGCGATTCCAATCCTTTCGACCTCCCACATTAAAAGGTACCGAGAATGCCATCGAGTGCGAAAGTTGGCTTGAGGACATTGAAATGTTATTCGACTCTTTGGAGTACAGTGACGAGAAGAGAATAAAGCTAATTGGCCATCAATTGCAAGATATTGCCAAGAATTGGTGGTTGAACATTAGGAGAGCTTTAGAGCAGCGGGGTACCGAGATTACTTGGAAGGGATTCAAGACGGAGTTCTATCAGCGTTTCTTTCCCATATCCTACCGTAAAGATAAAGGCGCTGAATTTGCAAACCTGAGGCAAGGGCCATTGAACATTGAGGAGTACGTTGCCAAATTTTCCTCTCTGCTTCGTTTTGCACCCCATGTTTCAGGAAATTATGAGGCCATGGCAGATCAGTTTATAAATGGCCTGAATCCAGATATCTTTACGTTGGTCAATACTGGGAGACCCGATAATTTCTCGGATGCATTGAATCGGGCCAAAGGAGCAGAAGCAGGATTGATAAGACAGCGAAGTGCTCCATATGTTGCTCCTGCGCCAAGACCACCACAACCTTCAGTGCAATCTCCTCCTCCAAGATTTGATAGTGGCGGTAGTAGCAGTGGCAGAAAGGAACAGCTGAAGGCGAAGGGGAAATAGTTTAAGCGACCTTGGAGCAGTTCGTCCAGCTCTAGCGGATCAAGACAGACTGGTTTTGATCAAAGTTCAAGGACTTCAGGTGTCTACTGTAATTCTTGTGCAGGTAGGCATGCGACTGAACAGTGCCAAGGAGTTACAGGCCGATGTAATATTTGTAGGCAACCGGGACATTTTGCCAAAGTCTGTCCACAGAGAGGTGTACAGCAAGGCCAGAGTGGAAGAGCATCCGGGTCAGTACCTCAGTTTGAGCGGCAGGCATCATCGGTCCACTCCTTTCAGCCTCCATCAGCACAGACCCAACCCAGAGCTCGAGGTAGTCAGACGGTGAGTCAACCTCCGAGGCAACAGGCCCAAGTGTTTGCATTGACCGAAGAGCAAGCACAAGATGCACCAGATGATGTTATAGCAGGTAATTGTCTCCTTTATGGTTATCCTGCTTATATCTTGATAGATACTGGTGCATCACATACATTCATTTCAGAGCGATTTGCATTGTTGCATTCATTGCCTGTTGAGTCTTTGCTTGATGTTGTATCTATTACTTCTCCGTTGGGAAGTGGGTTGATTTCTGTAACTACGGTTAGACATTGCATCCTACAGTTTGAGGGGCATGAGATCGACCTAGATTGTATAGTATTGGGTCTAGCTGATTTTGATTGTATAGTCGGTATTGATATGCTAACAAAGTACAGAGCCACTGTAGATTGTTTCCATAAGATTGTCAGATTCAGACCCGAGATGACAGACGAGTGGAAATTCTACGGGAAGGGTTCCAGCTCTCGGATTCCCTTGATTTCGGCTCTTACTATGAACAGATTGTTACAAAAAGGAGCAGATGGTTTCTTTATTTATGCTGTAGATATGCAGAAGTCGAGCCCGGCATTGGCAGATATGCCAGTAGTACGGGAATTTCCAGATATTTTTCCAGATGAAATCCCAGGATTACCTCCGGTTCGAGAGGTAGATTTTAGCATTGAACTTGTACCAGGTACCGTTCCTATTTCGAGAGCTCCGTATAGGATGGCACCTATTGAACTAAAAGAATTGAAAGCACAATTAGAAGATCTTCTAGCCAAGGGATATATCAGACCTAGTGTATCTCCTTGGGGCGCTCCGGTGCTGTTTGTGCGAAAGAAAGATGGTTCGATGCAATTATGTATAGACTACCGGCAGCTGAATAAGGCAACGATCAAGAATAAATATCCTTTGCCTAGAATTGACGATCTATTTGATCAGTTGCAGGGATCCTCTGTCTATTCTAAGATTGATTTGCGTTCTGGGTATCATCAACTCAGAGTTCGAGATGTAGATATACCAAAGACAGCATTTCGAACCAGGTATGGACATTACGAATTTATTGTCATGCCTTTTGGTTTAACCAATGCTCCTGCGGTATTTATGGGCTTGATGAACCAAGTGTTTCAGAAATATTTGGATGAATTTGTCATTGTTTTCATCGATGATATTTTGGTGTATTCGAAGAATAGAAATGAGCATGCAGAGCATCTCAGAATTGTTTTGCAGACGTTGAGAAACGAGCGACTGTATGCTAAATTGTCAAAGTGTGAGTTTTGGTTGAATCGAGTTGTATTCTTGGGGCATATCATTTCTGGAGATGGTATTTCTGTAGATCCGAGTAAAGTGGAAGCTGTGATCAGTTGGTCGAGACCGACTTTTGTACCGGAAATACGCAGTTTCATGGGCTTAGCCGGATACTACAGAAGATTTATTAAAGATTTCTCCAGTATTGCAAAGCCAATAACTCAATTGACGCAAAAGAATGCACCATTTGTTTGGTCAGAGGAGTGCGAGTCTAGCTTTCTAGAGTTGAAGAAAAAGCTGACCAGTGTTCCAGTACTGACGATACCTTCAGGTACGGGTGATTTCGTTGTATATTGTGATGCTTCTCATAGAGGTTTGGGATGTGTTCTTATGCAGCGCGGCCATGTGATCGCATACGCCTCGAGACAATTGAAGCCACACGAGATCCGATACCCCATTCATGATCTGGAATTGGCGGCTATCGTATTTGCATTAAAGATTTGGCGTCATTATCTCTACGGCGAAAAATTTGAGATATTTTCCGATCACAAGAGCTTAAAGTACCTATTTTCTCAATCAGAACTGAATATGAGGCAGCGTAGATGGCTAGATCTTCTGAAAGACTTTGTCTGTGAAATCAAATATTATCTAGGGAAGTCAAATGCAGCAGCAGATGCCTTGAGTCGTAAGGTATGTGTTAGAGTAGGTGCTCGTCGAGCCAAGTGTTGGCCGAGTGTTCACAATGAAACTCTATGTATAAGCAATCTTTATTTTAATAATATTTGAAATTATTATTTTGGCAAATCTTTATCTGTATACCCATGCTAGTTGCATAGATAAAGCCCTTGAATATACAAATAGTAGAAAGAATATGAGATGCTCATATGATGAGTATCATGAAACTCATATTTGTAATACTGTATATTCTAAACGGTTCCTAGTCGATTCAGCCGCCAATAAGAAGGATATAGGCCGCTCGAGTTAGAGACTAGTATCTGCGATGTGAGTACCATGTTTCATTGGTAGGGGACATTGTGATATCCGAACATGCAGATAGGTGCTCCTTGTAGAGTGCACTGAACAACCCTCCATAAAAGGACTTTCCAAGTGGTTCTCACTTATCGAGTGGAAAAGTCCTGGTTTATGGTTGTACAGAATTAGTCCTTATGACCCGGGACAACATTGAGACTCTATGTGCTAGAATTACACTTTGACTTGTTTACCGACTCTCATGGGGTCATCAGGTGGCAAGGTTGGGTGTTCTGTCGAAACACATAGGAGTCGATGCATTGTAGTCGGGGATTCACCGCTTACCTACGGGTATGGATATCCTATGTGTTTTTCATGTATGTGTGGGTTGAAATCTCTGATCAGAGTATGGTGGTAATTATGAAAGGGGTTTCATAGATTACACCATCGATGCAACCACAACATGACACATAGTATCGATTCATTGACAACTCTCGATAAACCAATAGTTGTCGAATCGGTCGGGATATATGAGTTGAAGGGACCGTACTGTACGCTAACCATAATTGAATGGTTCTTGCAGGCACTATCATGTGATGCCTAGGGAAACACGTAAGCGATGCTGCTAGGCGTTTAACGTGATTGGTTGGGTACTATCAGACTTGAGTACTGACGTTCTTACTATCAAGGAGTTGATAAGTAAGAATGGAGCAATTGGGGTATGCTCGAATAAGGACATGTTTAGTCCGAATCACATAGAGATGTGAACCCACGGCTAGTTGTATCAATGAACCATTGAGGGCCACACAAGTACTTGCTTTGTAAATCCCGATGAGAAGTAAAATAGTTCAATGTGTTGAACGGCTTATAAATGTGTTTATAAGCGTAAAGAAAAATAGAAGTATGACTTCTATGAGAGAAATATAAATTTTAATTTATGGAAGTGTTCCTAAGATTAAAATTTGGCCATGTAAATAATGTAGTTGAAAATTGTGATTTTCATAAACATTATTGAGGACTAAATTAAATTAATTCAAGTGTTGAATTAATTAAACACTAGTGGACCTAGTAGAGTCTAAATAATTAAATTAATTCAAGTGTTGAATTAATTAAATAATATTGAGTCTTGTAGAGCTCAATTAAAATAATTATTTAACTAGTGGGACTTGAATAAATTCAAGTAGTATTTAATTAATCTCAAATGTGTTTGAGATAATTAAAATTTAGTCCATGGTTTTTAATGTGTTAAAAACCATATAATATATGTGAGACATGCTAGGGTTTGCATGCTTGGGAGGTGAAGAGTCTTGAATACTTTTGATTAAAAAATTGCAAAGGCATGCAACTTTTTCTCTCAACTTTTCACACACCCAAGACTAGACTTCATTCTCACACTCACTCTCTCTCACTTGGCCGAAATATTGGAGGATTTTCTCTCAAAATTTTTCTTGTTTTGTTCTTCATTTTCTTGGAGAATAAAACCCTTCTCATTGAAAAATCTTCTAGTTTTTCTAGTGCAAAACTAGAAGGGGTTTACCTAGCTAGTGGTGGGCCTTATTTTGAAGGAAAGATTCAAGGATTTGGAGGAGGAGCTTGTAGATCTTCATGCCTTGAAGAGCTTTGTTGTTTGACAACAAAGTTGGTGCCATTCATCAATCTTTTAAAGATTGATAGGTATAAATCTCTTAACATCCTATGTATGGTGTTATTTTGTAAATATTGCACAAAACTAAGGAGTGGCCGAAATTTCTGGATAAAATAAAAATTTTTGACTTCCGTTGCGCTTCCGGCCACCGTAACCGGTCCGCTTTCAAGTGGTATCCGAGCTATGGTTACGGTTTTTGTGTAATATTTGCATAATATTATGTTGAGATCAATTTCTAACCGTTTGAGATTTGTTGGTGCAACAAAATGCAAGGACCGAAATATTTTGAAAAACAAAAAAAAATGTTTTTCGGGGCTGCCCGAGGGCTGCCCGAAGGGGCTGCCCGAAAATTTCGGGCAGCCGAGGGGCAGCCCCGAAATGCTTTCAGTTTTTAAATTAAAAAAAAAATATTTGTTGCCGGAATCCGGCGACGGCGATGACGACTAGGGTTTCCAAAAGTGTTTTGGACAATCTTAGTGTCATGGGCCTTGAGATGTTGGGCCATTGGATGGACAACATTATTTGTGAAATTTAAATGGGCCAAAGTATTTTTGTGAAAAATGGGTTTTGGGCCCTTAAGTTTAAATTTACAATTGTTGCACATATTTTCTCATAAAATAAATAATTGAAGTAGGACTTTAATTATTTATAATAAATTGTGATTTACAAGAAATTCGATTATAAATAAATTAATTTGAAAGTAGACAAAGGAGTTTGTATACTTTGTTAATTTAATTTATAATTGTGGCGGTTAGTGATTGGATCAAGATATATAATATTGGATCAATTAATTATAGTGATAATTAATTGATGGTGTATGATATGTGATATTATGCATGAAGGATGATCAAAAGCCCAAGCCCAATTTGCTAGGTGTATGCTAGGATATTTGTGTTGAATGATTGTAATAATTATCAATTTAAAGTGGGCTTGGTTTATGGCCCGTTCCCACCCCCCATGAGATGTATCCCTATGTGCCATGGATATTTAATTGTAAATATTAGAATAGGTGAAGATCAAGATTGGAAGATGGTGGCCTTGGTGATTATGAAGATCGAAGACATGTAATATTGGATGCTAATGTAATAATTTAGTTGCATTGCATCCCTTGCATTTACCCTAGGATTGGACCTAGGCCCGTGTTTGGCTCACACGGGCCATTAGTTTCTGGGGCGATTGATCATCCTTGTACTGTTTTCTATTTATAATATATGCATGATATGTTATAAATAATGAGTATGTGCGTTATTATTATGATAATAACAAAGTTGCATGAATCCGGCAAACATACGATCGAACATGGCGAGCTTTTAAAATAAAATTAATGATGAGACCTTTCAAAATTAAAAACCCTCATTTTGAATAAGATTCAAAATTAATATCAAGCCCGAAAAGGGGAATTATAAATTTGTTTATAATTTCCTTGTCTTCCATCGACAATGGGTGCATGATGAACGCTACCCGTACTCGGGGCTCGGCTCATATTATTGGGGGAGCTTTGGGTGCCGGAAAGCTGTGACATCCATTGACATGGTGATGTGAACTACGTGGAACTCCCATGATTTCGGCTCATATTATTGAGGGAACTCATGGCGACCGTCCATTAAGGTTCAACATCGATGGGTAAGGCTTGACACGTGAAGATGAACGACGTCATATTATTGGGTCCTAATCAAACGTGAGACAAAAGTTTACGTAGAGGGTTGCATTGTGATGCAATTGGAAACTACCTTTTAGGAATTGTGATTGGCTGATATTATTCGGGATCACAATTCGCTAATTGGACCTTACGTACCTACTGAGGAAAGGAGTTTCCCGTTTTCACTAGAGGGTAGTGAAAGATGTCAAAACAGTGGGAGCAAATATTTATGAAGTAAAAGTCCAAACTTCATATCTTACTAAATATTTAAAATAGTCATCAACATTTATCTGTTTTTACTTTTCAGTACAAATCGACAATGTCTTCGATGCGCAATTCGATATCTGTAATACTCGACAAACACATATTAACTGGACCTAATTACCTCACTTGGCTAAGAAATTTGAAAATAGTCTTGAATTCGGAAAGGGTAACATATACACTGACTCAGTCGCCCCCTGTTGAGGCTCCGACTGACTGCACTCCTGAGGAATTGCAGGCTTACAAGGAATGGTGTGACCATGACTTGATAGCAAGGTGTTATATGCTGACTTCTATGAATGATGAGCTGCAGAGGCGTTTTGAGGGTGCAAAGAGTGCTGCTGACATTCATTTGCACCTCAAGGAGCTCTTTGGAGAGCAAACGCGTCCTCTTAGGCATGCTACCGTCAAGGAGCTGATCACTTTGCGCATGCGAGATGGGGCCTCGGTCCATGAGCATGGCCTAAAGGTGATCGGGCTCGTGGACAAGCTCGTTGGCATGGATATGATCTTGCCTTCGAAGTTGACCACCGACGTGTTGCTGTTATCGCTGCCTAGCTCATTTGATCCTTTTGTGGTGAACTTCAACATGAACAAGATGGAACCGACCCTTGAGGAGTTGGTGAACATGCTTGTTACGTTTGAATCCACCATCAAGAAAGAGAAGTTGGTTCTTTATGTGGGTTCTTCATCTGGTACGAAGATTGATCCACATGGGAAGGGAAAGAAGAGTTCTTTCCAACGTCCCAAAAAGAACGTGCCCTTGTTGAGGCAATCTCCGAATCCTGTTGAGACAGCCAGACCAGTTAAGGCTGACAAGACTGGTGATGTTTGTCATCACTGCAAGAAGCCTGGACATTGGAAGCGAAATTGCAAGGAATATCTGGCCCAGAAGTGTTCTGGAAACGGTATGTTCTAAATTTAAGTAAACATTTCAAATTAACTCTACTTCTTGGGTATTAGATACCGGTTGTAACTCACATCTCTGTAATGGGTTACAGATGATGGGAAGAAGTAGGAAGCTTAAGGAAGGTGTGACCTTCTTGAGGATGGGCAATGGAGCAAGAGTTGCTACCAAGGCTATTAAGGATGTTTACTTATTGTTGAACAATGACATTAAGTTAAATTTTAAGAGATGTTTTGTTTGTACCTGTTTGGTGTAAAACATTGTTTCCATTTCTATTGTGATAAAAATGGATATTCTTGTTTATTTTGCAAAGGTGTTTGCAACATTTACATGAATGAATGTTTTATTGGTACATGAGAACTTGAAAACGATCTCTATAACTTAAAATTGAAAGATATTCCATTAAATGTCCACTCAAAGGCAAACACCATATGAGATATGGATGGGTAAGCCTCCCAAATATTCTTATCTTAGAATATAGGGAGCCCTGCTTGTGTGAAGCAGGTAGTGGGAGATAAATTGGATTGTTGATCCATTTTATATTACTTTGTGGGATATCCAAGGAATTAAGTTGGATATTATTTCTATCATCCCCAAGAAACAAAGGTGTTTGTTTCTAGGAACGCAACCTTTTTGGAAAAGGAATTTCTATTGGATAGAAAGGGCGAGATGATAAAACTCGAAGAGGTTCGAGAGACACCCACAGTTGTAGAACCCACACCCAATGAGCTAAGTGAGGAGATACAAGCTCCTAGAAGAACCGAGAGAGTCTCGAGACCACCTATGAGGTATGGTCTGCTTCTTGAAGAGGGCCATGATGAGCCTAATCTTGGATGTGATCCAAGGACCTTCAAAGAAGCGTTATCTGATGCCAATTCATCCAAGTGACTTGAAGCAATGGAATCTGAGTTGAATTCCATGCATTCGAACCAAGTGTAGGATCTTGTGGATCCACCTGTGGGAACTGTTCCCACAGGGACTTGGGGAGGATGGGAAGGTGTTGACCTTCAAGACGCGATTGGTGGCAAAAGGATGTACTCAAAGACAAGGAGTTGACTTTGAGGAAACCTTTTCCCCAGTCGCAATGTTCAAGTCCATAAGGATTTTGCTAGCCATAGCTGCATGGTATGACTATGAGATATGGCAGATGGATGTTAAGACAGCCTTTCTTAATAGGGATTTTAAGAAAGTGATTTACATGTCTCAACCTGAAGGGTTTACATCTGTCGGAAGTGAGCATATGGTATGCAAACTTCAGAGATCTATTTGTGGTATAAGAAGGCATCTAGGAGTTGGAATCTCAGATTCGAGAGTATAATCAAATAGTTTGATTTACTAAGAATCCTGAGGAACCCTATGTGTATAAGAGGGTCAGTGGGAGTGTTGTGACATTCCTGGTATTGTATGTTGATGACATTCTACTCATTGGGAATGATGTAGGAATGTTGCAATCAACTAAGATATGGTTAGCGAGTAAGTTCTCGATGAAGGACTTGGGTGAAGCATCTTTTGTATTGGGAATACAGATCTATTGAGATAGATCGAAAAGATGGCTTGATTTCACCCAGTCCACATACATTGATACCATCGTGAAGCGGTTCTCGATGGATGAGTCCATGAGAGGACATCTACCAATGTGTCATGGCGTGTCCCTATCCAAGTCTGTCTCCCAAGACTGATGCAGAGATAGTGGCGATGACACGCATTCCGTATGCTTCGGCAATTGGTAGCATCATGTATGGGATGATATCTACACGTCTTGACGTGGCTTTCGCACTAAGTGTAGTGAGTAGATATCAATCGAACCCTGGTCTTTCACACTGGAAAGCTGTGAAAGACATCCTCAAGTAGTTGAGAAGGACCAATAAATTGTTCTTGGTCTATGGGGTGGAGAACTAAAATTGGAAGGCTATACCGACTCTAGCTTCCAAAGCGATATCGATGACTCGAAGTCAACCTCTGGTTTTGTATTCATGCTCTATGGTGCTGCTGTCTCTTGAAAGAGTTCCAAGCGAGACAATATTACGGATTCCAGCACAGAGGCCGAATACATTGCTGCATCAGATGCAGCAAGGGAGGGTGTTTGGATAAGGAATTTCGTCCAAGAGTTGGGCGTCATTCCTAATGGAGTCGCTCCTGTCCCGGTGTTGTGTGACAACACGGGAGCTATAAGTCAAGCAAAGGAGCCTAGGTCTCATCAGAAATCCAAACGAGTATTGAGAAAGTGCCACATCCTCGGAGAGATTGTGGAAAGAGGAGAAGTGTCTTTTGACAAAGTCGGCTCCGCCGATAATGTTGTTGATCCACTAATTAGGCCTTTACCTGGACCATTATTCGACAAGCATCGCGAATCAATGGGTTTTATGCATATGGGTAGTTGGCTCTAGTGCAAGTGGGAGATTGTTAGAGTAGGTGCCCGTCGAGCCAAGTGTTGGCCGAGTGTTCACAATGAAACTCTATGTATAAGCAATCTTTATTTTAATAATATTTGAAATTATTATTTTGGCAAATCTTTATCTGTATACCCATGCTAGTTGCATAGATAAAGCCCTTGAATATACAAATAGTAGAAAAAATATGAGATGCTCATATGATGAGTATCATGAAACTCATATTTGTAATACTGTATATTCTAAACGGTTCCTAGTCGATTCAGCCGCCAATAAGAAGGATATAGGCCGCTCGAGTTAGAGACTAGTATCTGCGATGTCAGTACCATGTTTCATTGGTAGGGGACATTGTGATGTCCGAACATGCAGATAGCTGCTCCTTGTAGAGTGCACTGAACAACCCTCCATAAAAGGACTTTCCAAGTGGTTCTCACTTATCGAGTGGAAAAGTCCTAGTTTATGGTTGTACAGAATTAGTCCTTATGACCCGGGACAACATTGAGACTCTATGTGCTAGAATTACACTTTGACTTGTTTACCGACTCTCATGGGGTCATCAGGTGGCAAGGTTGGGTGTTCTGTCGAAACACATAGGAGTCGATGCATTGTATTCGGGGATTCACCGCTTACCTACGGGTATGGATATCCTATGTGTTTCTCATGTATATTTGGGTTGAAATCTCTGATCAGAGTATGGTGGTAATTATGAAAGGGGTTTCATAGATTACACCATCGATGCAACCACAACATGACACATAGTATCGATTCATTGACAACTCTCGATAAACCAATAGTTGTCGAATCGGTCGGGATATATGAGTTGAAGGGACCGTACTGTACGCTAACCATAATTGAATGGTTCTTGCAGGCACTATCATGTGATACCTAGGGAATCACGTAAGCGATGCTGCTAGGCGTTTAACGTGATTGGTTGGGTACTATCAGACTTGAGTTCTGACGTTCTTACTATCAAGGAGTTGATAAGTAAGAATGGAGCAATTGGGGTATGCTCGAATAAGGACATGTTTAGTCCGAATCACATCGAGATGTGAACCCACGGCTAGTTGTATCAATGAACCATTGAGGGCCACACAAGTACTTGCTTTGTAAATCCCGATGAGAAGTAAAATAGTTCAATGTGTTGAACGGCTTATAAATGTGTTTATAAGCGTAAAGAAAAATAGAAGTATGACTTCTATGAGAGAAATATAAATTTTAATTTATGGAAGTGTTCCTAAGATTAAAATTTGGCTAAGTAAATAATGTAGTTGAAAATTGTGATTTTCATAAACATTATTGAGGACTAAATTAAATTAATTCAAGTGTTGAATTAATTAAACACTAGTGGACCTAGTAGAGTCTAAATAATTAAATTAATTCAAGTGTTGAATTAATTAAATAATATTGAGTCTTGTAGAGCTCAATTAAAATAATTATTTAACTAGTGGGACTTGAATAAATTCAAGTAGTATTTAATTAATCTCAAATGTGTTTGAGATAATTAAAATTTAGTCCATGGTTTTTAATGTGTTAAAAACCATATAATATATGTGAGACATGCTAGGGTTTGCATGCTTGGGAGGTGAAGAGTCTTGAATACTTTTGATTAAAAAATTACAAAGGCATGCAACTTTTTCTCTCAACTTTTCACACACCCAAGACTAGACTTCATTCTCACACTCACTCTCTCTAACTTGGCCGAAATATTGGAGGATTTTCTCTCAAAATTTTTCTTGTTTTGTTCTTCATTTTCTTGGAGAATAAAACCCTTCTCATTGAAAAATCTTCTAGTTTTTCTAGTGCAAAACTAGAAGGGGTTTACCTAGCTAGTGGTGGGCCTTATTTTGAAGGAAAGATTCAAGGATTTGGAGGAGGAGCTTGTAGATCTTCATGCCTTGAAGAGCTTTGTTGTTTGACAACAAAGTTGGTGCCATTCATCAATCTTTTAAAGATTGATAGATATAAATCTCTTAACATCCTATGTATGGTGTTATTTTGTAAATATTGCACAAAACTAAGGAGTGGCCGAAATTTCTTGATAAAATAAAAATTTTTGACTTCCGTTGCGCTTCCGGTCACCGTAACCGGTCCGCTTTCAGTATGTTCTTTGTCCTTATCGACGATAGGTGTTAACAAGTTAGTTGAAAATTGCTGTACATCTGGATTAGAATTTGATACAGATAGTAAGCCACTACGACTTTTTACGATCCAAGTTGAGCCCAATTTGATTATGAGGATCAAGGAAGCACAAAGAACCGATCAGAATGTGCAGAGATCGATTCAAATGGTCATATCAGGGCATGTATCAGAATATCAGGTACGAGAACATGTGTTGTACGTGAATAACCGCCTAGTTGTGCCAGATGTTGCAGATTTGAGACAGCAGATTCTGACAGAGGCACATTGTAGTCGGTTCAGCATTCATCCTAGTGGCAGGAAGATGTACAATGACTTGAAAACACAATTCTGGTGGAAACAAATGAAGTCAGACATTGCCGAATTTGTGTCTAAGTGTTTGAACTACCAACAGGTGAAAGCTGAGAGGAAGAAGCCTGGTGGATTACTTCAAAGTTTAGCCATTCCAGAATGGAAATGGGATCACATTTCCATGGATTTTGTGACAAAGTTACCACGATCATCCAGAGGCTGCGATGCGATTTGGGTTATTATTGACAGATTGACCAAATCTGCTTGTTTCATTCCGTACAGAATGACGTATAGACAGGATCAGATGGCGGAGATTTATATTCGAGAGGTAGTCAGATTGCATGGAGTGCCGAAGTCTATCGTATCAGATCGTGATCCACGATTTACTTCTCGCTTTTGGCACAGTTTACAGCAGACCTTAGGTACGACTTTACACCTGAGTACTGCTTACCATCCTCAGACAGACGGACAGTCAGAACGGACTATCCAGACTCTAGAGGATATGTTGAGAGCCGTCGTGCTAGATTTTGGCATTAGTTGGCAAGATTCTCTACCTCTTTGCGAATTTTCTTACAATAATAGCTATCAGACGAGTATCGAGATGGCACCGTTTGAAGCTTTGTATGGCAAGAAGTGCAGATCTCCGCTATATTGGGATGATATTTCAGAAGTACCAGAACTGGGGCCAGACATGATTCATGACATGACAGAGAAGGTGAAACTCATTCAGAAGAGGATGAAGACAGCACAAGATCGACAAGCAAAGTATGCCAATATCAGACGTAGACCGTTAGTATTTGAGGCGGGAGATAGAGTATTCTTAAAGATTTCTCCATTCAGAGGCGTTGTTCGATTTGGCAAACACGGAAAACTATCTCCTCGATACATTGGTCCTTACGAGATTCTTGAGAAAATTGGCGATCGAGCTTATCGACTTGCACTTCCTCCTTCTCTATCCGGAATACATGACGTGTTTCATGTATCAATGTTGCGAAGATATATGCCAGATATTTCTCATGTCATTCAACCTGACGAAGCTGAACTTGATCATACTCTGAGCTATGTGGAACAACCGATACAAATCCTGGATCGGAAAGAAAAGAAACTCAGAACAAAGACTATTCCACTTGTGAAAGTTCAGTGGAGTCGTCATGGCATCGAAGAAGCGACATGGGAGACAGAAGCAAATATGCAACAGAAACACCCCGAGTTATTTATATGATGTAAGTATTTAGTCAGTTTTTGATTTTAATATTGTCTTAAATACTTTGATCGATTTATTCAGTTCAAGGACGAACTTATGTCTTAGAGGGGGAGAAATGTAATGCCCTAGATCGAATATGAATAGACAGGAATTGAGAAATGTAATGCCTGAGATTCTTGTAGATAGTTGAATATGAAACGCAAGAACAGACAGGGCGAAACGATGCGATAAAATATGAAAGTTTAGATGTGCAAGACCGCACCTGCGGTCTGGCAAGCACCGCACCCGCGGTGCAATGGGCACTGCAATGGGCAGAAAGTTGGTAAAATTCCCGTAGCTACACCGCACCCGCGGTAGAATTAGACCGCACCCGCGGTGCTAAGACCGCACCTGCGGTGGTTACATGACCGCACCCGCGGTCTATGCATTATGGAAAATTATATTCTGCCGAAAGCTTGGCGCACCCGCGCTCCTTACGTTACCGCACCCGCGGTATTGCGTGTTACGAAAAGACATAGCCATGTGTGGAGTTTCATGCAATATCTATTAGGTGTCTTCGTTTCCTTCATTTCACGCAGCTGATAACCGAGACACCTCCAAGGGAATTCAGCAAGTTCTTCCAAGTTTCATTTGCTAGTTTTACAAGATTCGATTATCCGAATTTAGTTCCGAGTTGAGATTCTTGTTCCTTGCGTCGAAGGCTTTGAAAGGGTACACTTTTTATTCCGTTCTAACATGTTTCAAGAAGCTCATGTAAGGGAAATGCTATTATGACTATATTTAGATAGTCTAGTAAGGATTATGAGTTTATAATCGAAACTAGAACAAAGAAAGGACGTCGTACGCATTTCTTATGAATTTCAGCATGTTTAGGAATAAGAGGTAGCGATTTTGAATATGGTGTTGTGTATTTGATTCGATTATGAGTTGAGAATGTTATAGTGTTGATATCTGGTGAGATTTGGATTGACCGGTGTTAAGAATATACGTCGTTATGCCGTCAAATTGTATCGAGATCACGTAGTAACTTGGATATGTGTTGATTAGATAAGAGATTGATAGATTTTGTATCAACATTTCCATTTCAGATTCGTAGTGTCAACCGTGACAGCAACTGTGCGACGAAAGGTATAGTACATGTTTTGTTTGGGGAATCACGACTCAAATGAGATCACATTTGAGTTTCCCAACCAAAATCACATACTTGTTTTATTGTTTATACCTTGATATAATTATGATTGTTATAGATTGGTTTACAGAACTTGTATGCAGATCTTGCTATGCTTTGGTTACAGATCGTGTAGCATTGCATTTTGCTAGTTTGCAGATTTTGTATTCATGCATTAAGATAGGGCAGTCTGGAGATCAGGCAGACTACTAGATGTTCGGCGATATCTCAGCTTAGGGGAAGATCACCGCCCCTTTGTAGACGTGGATACAGATCAGGCCGAAGTCTAGGAATAAGACGTACAGCACCTCGATTGGGAGGGTAGGTGACAGACAGTGACGTCTTATTCACAACGGGATCCCTAGAGTTCTAGTCGAGTCGCGTCTAGACATGATTAGACTCGCCTTGCATGATTATATATGAATGACATTTATATTAGCATGTTTCATGTTTTAGATTGTTTTAATGCATGTATACATGTTTATACTGGGATTTGTTCTCACCGGTTTTCCGGCTGTTGTTATGTCTGTATGTGTGCATAACAACAGGTGGGGCAGGATCTAAGTCGAGACAGAGATGATCGTGTTAGCGTGGAGATCACGGGCGTAGTAGATGGACCAGTAGTTGTCTTTTATTATGTACTGTATTTTAATACTGGTTAGTTGAGGATATACAGAATAAGACATGTATTGTGTTTGTATGTTGTAAATTTAATAAAGAATGTATGCTTGTTTGGTTACAGGCGTTATTATGTAAAAAGCGAAAATTTGACCCACCTTTTAGAATAACGATCCATTTAATCCCAAGAAAAAGAATTAGAGCCCGGGTCCCCACAATTATGTGCCAAGTTTAGCCCATAAAGTCTTCCAAAAGTAACACAAGAATTTAACATCGCGACCAGAAACAATAGTCCTAGGCATGCCATGCAACCTAACGACTTCTCTAAAGAACAAATCCGCAATGTTTGAGAAGCATCATCGGTTTTATGACAAGCTATAAAATGTGCCATATTAGAGAATCTATCCACAACAACAAAAATAGAATCCCTCCCCTTCTTAGTCCTAGGCAACCCCAAAATGAAGTCCATAGAAATGTCAATCCAAGTTCTTTTTAAGAATAGCACGCAAAATTGTTCCCAAAGTTCTATTGACAACTTCAGTTTGTCCATCCGTTTGAGGATGACAAGTAGTAGAAAACAACAATTTTGTGCCAAGTTTAGCCCATAAAGTCTTCCAAAAGTAACACAAGAATTTAACATCGCGACCAGAAACAATAGTCCTAGGCATGCCATGCAACCTAACGACTTGTCTAAAAAACAAATCCGCAATGTTTGAAGCATCATCGGTTTTATGACAAGCCATAAAATGTGCCATATTAGAGAATCTATCCACAACAACAAAAATAAAATCCCTCCCCTTCTTAGTTCTAGGCAACCCCAAAATAAAGTCCATAGAAATGTCAATCCAAGTTCTTTTTAAGAATAGCACGCAAAAGTGTTCCCAAAGTTCTATTGACAACTTCAGTTTGTCCATCCGTTTGAGGATGACAAATAGTAGAAAACAACAATTTTTGCCAAGTTTAGCCCATAAAATCTACCAAAAGTAATTCAAGAATTTAACATCGCGACCAGAAACAATAGTCCTAGGCATGCCATGCAACCTAACGACTTCTCTAAAGAACAAATCCGCAATGTTTGAAGCATCATCGGTTTTATGACAAGCTATAAAATGTGCCATCTAAGAGAATCTATCCACAACAACAAAAATAGAATCCCTCCCCTTCTTAGTCCTAGGCAACCCCAAAATGAAGTCCATAGAAATGTCAATCCAAGTTATTTTTAAAAATAGCACGCAAAAGTGTTCCCAAAGTTCTATTGAGAACTTCAGTTTGTCCATCCGTTTGAGGATGACAAGTAGTAGAAAACAACAATTTTGTGCCAAGTTTAGCCCATAAAATCTTCCAAAAGTAACACAAGAATTTAAAATCGCGACCAGAAACAATAGTCCTAGGCATGCCATGCAACCTAACGACTTCTCTAAAGAACAAATCCGCAATGTTTGAGAAGCATCATCGGTTTTATGACAAGTTATAAAATGTGCCATATTAGAGAATCTATCCACAACAACAAAAATAGAATTCCTCCCTTTCTTAGTCCTTGGCAACCCCAAAATAAAGTCCATAGAAATGTCAATCCAAGTTCTTTTTAAGAATAGCACGCAAAAAGGTTCCCAAATTTCTATTGACAACTTCAGTTTGTCCATCCGTTTGAGGATGACAAGTAGTAGAAAACAACAATTTTTGCCAAGTTTAGCCCATAAAGTCTTCCAAAAGTAACTTAAGAATTTAACATCGCGACCAGAAACAATAGTCCTAGGCATGCCATGCAACCTAACGACTTCTCTAAAAAACAAATCCGCAATGTTTGAAGCATCATCGGTTTTATGACAAGCTATAAAATGTGCCATCTAAGAGAATCTATCCACAACAACAAAAATAGAATCCCTCCCCTTCTTAGTCCTAGGCAACCCCAAAATGAAGTCTATAGAAATGTCAATCCAAGTTATTTTTAAAAATAGCACGCAAAAGTGTTCCCAAAGTTCTATTGACAACTTCAGTTTGTCCATCCGTTTGAGGATGACAAATAGTAGAAAACAACAATTTTTGCCAAGTTTAGCCCATAAAGTCTTCCAAAAGTAACTCAAGAATTTAACATCGTGACCAGAAACAATAGTCCTAGGCATGCCATGCAACCTAACGAATTCTCTAAAAAACAAATCCGCAATGTTTGAAGCATCATCGGTTTTATGACAAGCTATAAAATGTGCCATCTAAGAGAATCTATCCACAACAACAAAAATAGAATCCCTCCCCTTCTTAGTCCTAGGCAACCCCAAAATGAAGTCCATAGAAATGTCAATCCAAGTTATTTTTAAAAATAGCACGCAAAAGTGTTCCCAAAGTTCTATTGACAACTTCAGTTTGTCCATCCGTTTGAGGATGACAAGTAGTAGAAAACAACAATTTTGTGCCAAGTTTAGCCCATAAAGTCTTCCAAAAGTAACACAAGAATTTAAAATCGCGACCAGAAACAATAGTCCTAGGCATGCCATGCAACCTAACGACTTCTCTAAAGAACAAATCCGCAATGTTTGAGAAGCATCATCGGTTTTATGACAAGCTATAAAATGTGCCATATTAGAGAATCTATCCACAACAACAAAAATAGAATCCCTCCCCTTCTTAGTCCTTGGCAACCCCAAAATAATGTCCATAGAAATGTCAATCCAAGTTCTTTTTAAGAATAGCACGCAAAAGTGTTCCCAAATTTCTATTGACAACTTCAGTTTGTCCATCCGTTTGAGGATGACAAGAAGTAGAAAACAACAATTTTTGCCAAGTTTAGCCCATAAAGTCTTCCAAAAGTAACACAAGAATTTAACATCGCGACCAGAAACAGTAGTCCTTGGCATGCCATGCAACCTAACGACTTCTCTAAAGAACAAATCCGCAATGTTTGAGAAGCATCATCGGTTTTATGACAAGCTATAAAATGTGCCATATTAGATAATCTATCCACAACAAAAAAAATACAATCCCTCCCCTTCTTAGTCCTAGGAAACCCCAAAATAAAGTCCATAGAAATGTCAATCCAAGTTCTTTTTAAGAATAGCACGCAAAATTGTTCCCAAAGTTCTATTGACAACTTCAGTTTGTCCATCCGTTTGAGGATGATAAGTAGTAGAAAACAACAATTTTGTGCCAAGTTTAGCCCATAAAGTCTTCCAAAAGTAACACAAGAATTTAACATCGCGACCAGAAACAATAGTCCTAGGCATGCCATGCAACCTAACGACTTCTCTAAAGAACAAATCCGCTATGTTTGAGAAGCATCATCGGTTTTATGACAAGCTATAAAATGTGCCATATTATAGAATCTATCCACAACAACAAAAATAGAATCCCTCCCCTTCTTAGTCTTAGGCAACCTTAAAATAAAGTCCATAGAAATGTCAATCCAAGTTCTTTTTAAGAATAGCACGCAAAAGTGTTTCCAAAGTTCTATTGACAACTTCAGTTTGTCCATCCGTTTGAGGATGAAAAATAGTAGAAAACAACAATTTTTGCAAAGTTTAGCCAATAAAGTCTTCCAAAAGTAACTCAAGAATTTAACATCGCGACCAGAAACAATAGTCCTAGGCATGCCATGCAACCTAACGACTTCTCTAAAGAACAAATCCGCAATGTTTGATGCATCATCGGTTTTATGACATGCTATAAAATGTGCCATCTAAGAGAATCTATCCACAACAAAAAAAATAGAATCCCTCCACTTCTTAGTCCTAGGCAACCCCAAATGAAGTTCATAGAAATGTCAATCCAAGTTATTTTTAAAAATAGCACGCAAAAGTGTTCCCAAAGTTATATTGACAACTTCAGTTTGTCCATCCGTTTGAGGATGATAAGTAGTAGAAAACAACAATTTTGTGCCAAGTTTAGCCCATAAAGTCTTCCAAAAGTAACACAAGAATTTAAAATCGCGACCAGAAACAGTAGTCCTAGGCATGCCATGCAACCTAACGACTTCTCTAAAGAACAAATCCACAATGTTTGAAGCATCATCGGTTTTATGACAAGCTATAAAATGTGCCATCTAAGAGAATCTATCCACAACAACAAAAATAGAATCCCTCCCCTTTTTAGTCCTAGGCAACCCCAGAATGAAGTCCATAGAAATGTCAATCCAAGTTATTTTTAAAAATAGCACGCAAAAGTGTTCCCAAAGTTCTATTGACAACTTTAGTTTGTCCATCCGTTTGAGGATGACAAGTAGTAGAAAACAACAATTTTGTGCCAAGTTTAGCTCATAAAGTCTTCCAAAAGTAACACAAGAATTTAAAATCGCGACCAGAAGCAATAGTCCTAGGCATGCCATGCAACCTAACGACTTCTCTAAAGAACAAATCCGCAATGTTTGAGAAGCATCATCGGTTTTATGACAAGCTATAAAATGTGCCATATTATAGAATCTATCCACAACAACAAAAATAGAATCCCTCCCCTTCTTTGTCCTAGGCAACCCCAAAATGAAGTCCATAGAAATGTCAATCCAAGTTATTTTTAAAAATAGCACGCAAAAGTGTTCCCAAAGTTCTATTGACAACTTCAGTTTGTCCATCCGTTTGAGGATGACAAGTAGTAGAAAACAACAATTTTTGCCAAGTTTAGCCCATAAAGTCTTCCAAAAGTAACTTAAGAATTTAACATCGCGACCAGAAACAATAGTCCTAGGCATACCATGCAACCTAACGACTTCTCTAAAGAACAAATCCGCAATATTTGAGAAGCATCATCGGTTTTAGGACAAGCTATAAAATGTGCCATATTATAGAATCTATCCACAACAACAAAAATAGAATCCCTCCCCTTCTTAGTCCTAGGCAACCTTAAAATAAAGTCCATAGAAATGTCAATCCAAGTTCTTTTTAAGAATAGCACGCAAAAGTGTTTCCAAAGTTCTATTGACAACTTCAGTTTTTCCATCCGTTTGAGGATGACAAATAGTAGAAAACAACAATTTTTGCCAAGTTTAGCCCATAAAGTCTTCCAAAAGTAACACAAGAATTTAACATCGCGACCAGAAACAATAGTCCTAGGCATGCCATGCAACCTAACGACTTCTCTAAAGAACAAATCCACAATGTTTGAAGCATCATCGGTTTTATGACAAGCTATAAAATGTGCCATCTAAGAGAATCTATCCACAACAACAAAAATAGAATCCCTCCACTTCTTAGTCCTAGGCAACCCCAAAATAAAGTTCATAGAAATGTCAATCCAAGTTATTTTTAAAAATAGCACGCAAAAGTGTTCCCAAAGTTATATTGACAACTTCAGTTTGTCCATCCGTTTGAGGATGACAAGTAGTAGAAAACAACAATTTTTTGTGCCAAGTTTAGCCCATAAAGTCTTCCAAAAGTAACACAAGAATTTAAAATCGCGACCAGAAACAATAGTCCTAGGCATGCCATGCAACCTAACGACTTCTCTAAAGAACAAATCCGCAATGTTTGAGAAGCATCATCGGTTTTATGACAAGCTATAAAATGTGCCATATTAGAGAATCTATCCACAACAACAAAAATAGAATCCCTCCCCTTCTTAGTCCTAGGCAACCCCAAAATAAAGTCCATAGAAATGTCAATCCAAGTTCTTTTTAAGAATAGCACGCAAAAGTGTTCCCAAATTTTTATTGACAACTTCAGTTTGTCCATCCGTTTGAGGATGACAAGTAGTAGAAAACAACAATTTTTGCCAAGTTTAGCCCTGTGGGGACCCGGACGCTAATCATCTTCTTACTCATTATTGGGATTTAATTATCAGTTGTGATAAACAGGGTCTAAAAATTTTTCTTTTAAAATGTAACTGCGGAAGGTAATGGAATCTAAACAATATACATCTCTGTATAAAAACTACAGTTCAGTAGAAAAGTACAATACTGTACAACCTAAGTCTAAGGTTCAATTACTAAATTCAAGTAATAAACCAAATCTGCTACAAGTCCGGAATCACCACACTAACTCGTCTTCTCTCATCGTCATCTCGACCCTGATCCAGCCCCACCTATTGTCATGCACACATACAAAACAAGACAACAGCCGGATAACTCCGGTGAGAATAAATCCCAATATAAAACATGGTAAGCATGTATATAAACAAACTAAATCGTAAAACATGCTATCATGTATAGAAACAATCTATTTCATAGTCTATGAAATTAATCAAATAAGCATGCAACTCAATTCAGATAAACGTGCATATAAACAATCTTAATCATAAAACATGCTAATCCAACTGAAAGCAGTAATGATGGGTCCCATGATCTAGGAGCCACATCCATATAAGCATGCAGTTCTAATCAAATCATGTCTAGACTTGACTCGATCTATAACTCTAGGGATCCCGTTGTGAATAAGACGTCAATGTCTGTCACCTACCCTCCCAATCGAGGTGCTGTACGTCTTATTCCTAGACTTCGGCCTGATCTGTATCCGCGTCTACAAAGGGGCGGTGATCTTCCCCTAAGCTGGGATATCGCCGAACATCTAGAAGTCTGGATGATCTCGCAGACTTTCCTATCTTAATGCATGAATACAAAATCTGTAAACCAAGCATAATAAGATAAAACATAAACAAGAATATAGTATGTGATTTATTGGGCAACTCAAGGATGGTCTCGATTGAGTTGTTTCTTCCCGAATATCACATGAATTATACCTTTGTCGTCCCGGTCTGACGAAGACGAAGTCTTGTATTCAAATCTGTCCATATCAATCTGAAATGACAATATCGAATACACTGTATCAATGAATAACTCAATACACAATCTGTTCTGATCAATACTCGACTCTGTATATAATCTGATCAATATCTGAACAAGATACAATCTGATTCATATCAACGAATATCACGATGAAATCTAAATCATAACTGAATCTGAACAATCTGAATCACTGATGTTTTAACGGTATAATAATACAGTCTTGTAACCCCGTCAATCTCAACATCACAGATATAATATCAGAATTCATAATCAATATCGATACAACTCAAACTCTGAATGATAATACAATTCTGATATGAAATCTTAGTCCAATCGACTCTGAAAATCATAACAATTACATAAACACTCTGTTTCTCAATCTGACTTCGATTCTATGATGTCTAACATGACCAGAACACAATATATGAATCCTATTCAATTCTGACAGCATCATAAATTCAAATCATGTCTAAACGTAACAAAACTTACGTCCACTTGTAGCCTGCGTTGATAGGAACACAGTACTGAAGTCGGATTCAAAATCAGACGGACGGATTTTTCACAAAAGGCGTAAGGATTTCTGGAGGAATTTCTCGTGCTTCCTTTCTCGTTCTTCCTTATCATTTCTGAAGAAGAACTTATATATATATATATATATATATATATATATATATATATATATATATATATATATATATATATATATCATACGTTGCATGCAAGAGAAACGTGGCATATTTCATGCTTTCCGGGTGGCGCTCGAGCGGTCATATTCTACCGCTCGGGCGCCGAACATTCTGTCCGAAGATAATCTCGATACACACCGGCGCTCGAGCGGTCAAAAACTACCGCTCGGGCGCCGAACATTCTGCCCAAGTCTCGAATTCTCACCCCTTTGGCGCTCGGGCGGTAAATCCTTACCGCTCGGGCGCAGAGGATTCTGTCCATCTACCTTCTTATCATACATTGGCGCTCGGGCGGTAGCTTTCTGCCGCTCGGGCGCCAACAGTTCTGTACCAAAAATGCCTAATTCACATGCTTCACCCCATCTGGTCTCTGAATAGCCCGGCTTCTTTATTCTAGTTCATATCACCTCAATCATATCAGTTAATCAACGTCTGATTATAATGATTAAATTTCGGGCATTACATTTCTCCCCCTCTTAGATCTGAGTTCGTCCTCGAACTCGTAAGCAATCAATTCAGATATAACAGAAGAAATGTATAATAGAGTTTAAATCAAAGCTCATCTCAATGAACCCGTTCTGAAATCTCTTTCTTGTATCAACCTCTGATTTCAACTCTGGAATGAGAATTCATGAAGTATATTATCATAATACTTCTCAAACTAACTTTGACATAATCAATCTTGCCATGTTGGTTATACAACATCCGTATAAACCACTTCCAATTTATAACAAAACAATACCAGTAATTGTTATCCAATCTGTTTATCCTGATCAAGGACCTATATAGTCTTTAGCTTCGAAGACCAATCGTCATCATCCAACGTTGGTTTCTGGAATCTGTTCATTCTGAACTATCTTTATCTTCTTTCGAATTCTCTTCAAAAGAAATAGAACTCTGTAGTATTCACTGTAAACGGTCCTGACTCTAACTATCTCATTACCCATCAGGTAGGCTGATAGGTATTGCCACGCAGTGATAATAAGTCATATCAATTAGTGCTACCATCCAGCACTCTATAATTCTACCAAAATCCTCCAATATCTGGATAAAATATATTCTGACTGTCTGCCAATTTGTAACATAGTCTGAGAAGAAACTCATGATATACTCTGTCACAAGTACAAAATCAACCAGAAAATCACATTCTGATATACTCTATCTCAACATTCTGTTGATTCTGATCATTCCTCTGACATCAATCTGTGTCCTTTGGTTTTGTTTGTACGTTATCTGGTACAAACTAATAGATATAGATTGATCAATCTGTCAATCATAATCATATTATCTTACCATCTGAAGTAACTGGCGGTAATTTCATTACAACAGCCATAGAAATGCACTCCCATTTCTATTTAGAAATATACAAATTCTATAATAATCTTCTGATATCTATCTTTCTGTCTTTTCTGTTAGCGATTCAAACATATCAGTATGATTTCTGCCAACATTTCCGTACCAATTCTATTCTAACTGATTTAATCTGTTTATATCCAAACTGTCTGTTATCCGAATAACAACTGAATCCACTACCGTGCATGTCTGACACTATCTGTGATATCTGATTCGAACTATTCGGCACAAACAATCAGTTAATAATATAAATTAAAGAAGAAATACCTACTTGGTATTCGGCTCTGACTCTCAATGTCAATTCTGTTATACAATTCTGAAACACTCTGACACATTCTGATCTCATTTCTGAACTGTTGCAACTCTCAACTGTTTACAATATTCTGTATCAAACATACATGCAAACCACAGTACTATCCATCAGATTCGAAATAAAAACAACCTATACAGATCTAGTGAGTTTAAGAAAACTCATAAAACAGCGATTTCTGGCAATACTGATAATTCTGACTACTGATCAATCTTCACAGTGCCCAAATCATCTGCCATATCTCATCTGCAAATAGAATATGCTCCCAAACAATATAAGATGTCTCAAATACTGATTTAGAACCATAAAAATACGCAAGTAGATATAACATAATAAGAGAATAAGAAAATCTGCAAAACTCAGCAATTCTGACTTTCTGACATTTCTGTTAATTCTGATATATCTGATATTTGTGTCGTTTACAGTCGCTGATTTCTGTCTCAACTGTGTAAATAATCGGTATACATACTGCAGATATTACATATGCTGAATACAATCTGTTTCAATTATGATTCATACCTGACCCATTTCTGTATACAATAATCACGGTTCTCTGAATATTCAATAAAATCTTCAAATATTCCATTTAATCAATCAGATGCTGTTAACATATCAAATATCATAGATATAACAAGCATAAAATCATCAGAATATCCCTGAATCTACGAGTTAGCAATCTGTACCCTTCTATTAATCTTCCATATCATTCTGTACTGAATTCTAGTATATAACCATTACCTGGTATCGATTCAATTCTGAAATCTACCTTTCTGATATCAACACATCTGAAATCTTAACTAGGCAAATATCAATCAATCCTTACGTAACTATCAAATCTGTAGTTGCTAAACTCGATTTCAGTAGGTCTACTGAATACATAAGGATACTATCTGTTCCTTTCTGTAATAATCGAGTTATAAACAATGCATATATCACAGAAATTCTGAATCTAGAATCCTTACCGGAAAATCTCCGTTTATCAGCCAGATCTGCTCTGAATCTTACCATTTCTGGAACAATTTCTACAATATCTCTGTACTTGTTTAGCATATAAATGTCAATAATTCAATCAAATCAGAAAAACACAAGTACATCAGAGTCTAACTTGATCTTATTCTTATCTTACTGTAGTATATAATATGTCACAGAAATCTCTGATATCAACATTTTCCTCAACAAGCTAGGAAATCAATACTACAGTACAACTAGACCCAACAGATACAGCATATCTCCATGCTACTCCATCAAATATAATCATATGAAATGCATTAGTATATATATCAACACATATGCATCTTAATCATAGAAGAATAGTACCTATGATGTTCTGGGTCTGTTCTTCTGTCATTATCACCAATGACTCTGCTCTCTAAAATCTTCGAGGACCCTTCTGGGGACAGACTCTAGCAAAGTGTCCCTGTTGTCTGCAGATATGGCAAGTACCAGTCACTCCCTGGCATTGCTCTGTGGAATGTCTCCCCCCACAAGTTCTGCAATACACCCCAGTATAGCTCGGGCTAGAACCACTGGAACTAGAGGAACCACCTCCTAATTTCTTGAACGATTTCTTTCGAGCTTTCAGCAAACCTTGCTTCCCACTCGTACTGCCGTGATCAAATCGGAGAGGGGATTGCTGTGTCTGAGGCTGCTTTACGCTCAATCTTCCCAATTGTCTAATCAGACTCGCCTCTGCCCTCTTTGCTTTACTCAAGGCATCAGCAAAATGATAAGGTTGCTGCATGTTCATCAATGCAACTATCTCTGAATTCATTCCTCTGACGAACTGATTCACTACAGCTTCGTCATCTCCAGCTAACTGAGGAGCAAAACGCAGTAGCATAGAGAATCTCGCAGCATATTCGTCAATATCCAATAGGCCTTGTCTCAAATTCTCAAATTCTGCTCTTTTGTCCTCCCGATACGAAACGGAGAAAAACCTTTGGTAGAATTCAGCTCTGAAGACTTCCCACGTGATCACAGTACCACGTTGTGTTAATACTCCTTTCATGGTAACCCACCAACTTCTGGCAGCCTCTCGTAACTGGAGAAATACCAATTTAACTTTATGTTCCTCTGTACAAGCAATTAAGTCAAATAGTATTTCTATGTCATCCAACCAGTTCTGACAATCTTCCGAGTTCTCGGTACCATTCAACATCGGCGGCTGAAATAACTGAAGTTCTGCCAATTTTGCTTCTATCTGAGTTTTTGATGCATCTATCTGTTCAGAAGAAGTACTACTCCTTTCTGGAATTCTCCGAGGCGGTATATCTGAATATCAAACAGATTAGTACACAATCTATACAATCTGTCTCAGCCCTTCTCTGATCATATACATCTGATTCAGACTCGGTTCTGATCCAGGCTTAACAATTACATGCTGCAATCAACTCAGATAACAACCAACATGTAATAGGGAAAGCAGTAAATCATGCTAGCACACACAATGTAGTCAACATTGAAATAAATCTCATGCTAGCAATCACATGCAAGGACAAAAAAATTCAATCTACCCCGCTCATTCTCTGCTATCTTAGTCTGAAGAATCTATCAACTCTGATTATCTCAATCTAAAGGATCTATCGCTCTGATACCACCTGTTGTGGGGACCCGGACGCTAATCATCTTCTTACTCATTATTGGGATTTAATTATCAGTTGTGATAAACAGGGTCTAAAAATTTTTCTTTTAAAATGTAACTGCGGAAGGTAATGGAATCTAAACAATATACATCTCTGTATAAAAACTACAGTTCAGTAGAAAAGTACAATACTGTACAACCTAAGTCTAAGGTTCAATTACTAAATTCAAGTAATAAACCAAATCTGCTACAAGTCCGGAATCACCACACTAACTCGTCTTATCTCATCGTCATCTCGACCCTGATCCAGCCCCACCTGTTGTCATGCACACATACAAAACAAGACAACAGCCGGATAACTCCGGTGAGAATAAATCCCAATATAAAACATGGTAAGCATGCATATAAACAAACTAAATCGTAAAACATGCTATCATGTATAGAAACAATCTATTTCATAGTCTATGAAATTAATCAAATAAGCATGCAACTCAATTCAGATAAACGTGCATATAAACAATCTTAATCATAAAACATGCTAATCCAACTGAAAGCAGTAATGATGGGTCCCATGATCTAGGAGCCACATCCATATAAGCATGCAGTTCTAATCAAATCATGTCTAGACTTGACTCGATCTATAACTCTAGGGATCCCGTTGTGAATAAGACGTCAATGTCTGTCACCTACCCTCCCAATCGAGGTGCTGTACGTCTTATTCCTAGACTTCGGCCTGATCTGTATCCACGTCTACAAAGGGGCGGTGATCTTCCCCTAAGCTGGGATATCGCCGAACATCTAGAAGTCTGGATGATCTCGCAGACTTTCCAATCTTAATGCATGAATACAAAATCTGTAAACCAAGCATAATAAGATAAAACATAAACAAGAATATAGTATGTGATTTATTGGGCAACTCAAGGATGGTCTCGATTGAGTTGTTTCTTCCCGAATATCACATGAATTATACCTTTGTCGTCCCGGTCTGACGAAGACGAAGTCTTGTATTCAAATCTGTCCATATCAATCTGAAATGACAATATCGAATACACTGTATCAATGAATAACTCAATACACAATCTGTTCTGATCAATACTCGACTCTGTATATAATCTGATCAATATCTGAACAAGATACAATCTGATTCATATCAATGAATATCACGATGAAATCTAAATCATAACTGAATTTGAACAATCTGAATCACTGATGTTTTAACGGTATAATAATACAGTCTTGTAACCCCGTCAATCTCAACATCACAGATATAATATCAGAATTCATAATCAATATCGATACAACTCAAACTCTGAATGATAATACAATTCTGATATGAAATCTTAGTCCAATCGACTCTGAAAATCATAACAATTACATAAACACTCTGTTTCTCAATCTGACTTCGATTCTATGATGTCTAACATGACCATAACATCATATATGAATCCTATTCAATTCTGACAGCATCATAAATTCAAATCATGTCTAAACGTAACAAAACTTACGTCCAGTTGTAGCCTGCGTTGATAGGAACACAGTACTGAAGTCGGATTCACAATCAGACGGACGGATTTTTCACAAAAGGCGTAAGGATTTCTGGAGAAATTTCTCGTGCTTCCTTTCTCGTTCTTCCTTATCATTTCTGAAGAAGAACTTATATATATATATATATCATACGTTGCATGCAAGTGAAACGTGGCATATTTCATGCTTTCCGGGTGGCGCTCGAGCGGTCATATTCTACCGCTCGGGCGCCGAACATTCTGTCCGAAGATAATCTCGATACGCACCGGCGCTCGAGCGGTCAAAAACTACCGCTCGGGCGCCGAACATTCTGCCCAAGCCTCGAATTCTCACCCCTTTGGCGCTCGGGCGGTAAATCCTTACCGCTCGGGCGCGGAGGATTCTGTCCATCTACCTTCTTATCATACATTGGCGCTCGGGCGGTAGCTTTCTGCCGCTCGGGCGCCAACAGTTCTGTACCAAAAATGCCTAATTCACATGCTTCACCCCATCTGGTCTCTGAATAGCCCGGCTTCTTTATTCTAGTTCATATCACCTCAATCATATCAGTTAATCAACGTCTGATTATAATGATTAAATTTCGGGCATTACAAGCCCATAAAGTCTTCCAAAGGTAACTCAAGAATTTAACATCGCAATCAGAAACAATAGTCCTAGGCATGCCATGCAACCTAACGACTTCTCTAAAGAACAAATCCGCAATGTTTGAAGCATCATCGGTTTTATGACAAGCTATAAAATGTGCCATCTAAGAGAATCTATCCACAACAACAAAAATAGAATCCCTCCCCTTCTTAGTCCTAGGCAACCCCAAAATGAAGTCCATAGAAATGTCAATCCAAGTTATTTTTAAAAATAGCACGCAAAAGTGTTCCCAAAGTTCTATTGACAACTTCAGTTTGTCCATCCGTTTGAGGATGACAAGTAGTAGAAAACAACAATTTTGTGCCAAGTTTAGCCCATAAAGTCTTCCAAAAGTAACACAAGAATTTAACATCGCGACCAGAAACAATAGTCCTAGGCATGCCATGCAACCTAACGACTTCTCTAAAGAACAAATCCGCAATGTTTGAAGCATCATCGGTTTTATGACAAGCTATAAAATGTGCCATATTAGAGAATCTATCCACAACAACAAAAATAGAATCCCTCCCCTTCTTAGTCCTAGGCAACCCCAAAATAAAGTCCATAGAAATGTCAATCCAAGTTCTTTTTAAGAATAGCACGCAAAAGTGTTCCCAAAGTTCTATTGACAACTTCAGTTTGTCCATCCGTTTGAGGATGACAAATAGTAGAAAACAACAATTTTTGCCAAGTTTAGCCCATAAAGTCTTCCAAAAGTAACTCAAGAATTTAACATCGCGACCAGAAACAATAGTCCTAGGCATGCCATGCAACCTAACGACTTCTCTAAAGAACAAATCCGCAATGTTTGAAGCATCATCGGTTTTATGACAAGCTATAAAATGTGCCATCTAAGAGAATCTATCCACAACAACAAAAATAGAATCCCTCCCCTTCTTAGTCCTAGGCAACCCCAAAATAAAGTCCATAGAAATGTCAATCCAAGTTATTTTTAAAAATAGCACGCAAAAGTGTTCCCAAAGTTCTATTGACAACTTCAGTTTGTCCATCCGTTTGAGGATGACAAGTAGTAGAAAACAACAATTTTGTGCCAAGTTTAGCCCATAAAGTCTTCCAAAAGTAACACAAGAATTTAACATCGCGACCAGAAACAATAGTCCTAGGCATGCCATGCAACCTAACGACTTCTCTAAAGAACAAATCCGCAATGTTTGAGAAGCATCATCGGTTTTATGACAAGCTATAAAATGTGCCATATTAGAGAATCTATCCACAACAACAAAAATAGAATCCCTCCCCTTCTTAGTCCTAGGCAACCCCAAAATAAAGTCCATAGAAATGTCAATCCAAGTTCTTTTTAAGAATAGCACGCAAAAGTGTTCCCAAAGTTCTATTGACAACTTCAGTTTGTCCATCCGTTTGAGGATGACAAGTAGTAGAAAACAACAATTTTTGCCAAGTTTAGCCCATAAAGTCTTCCAAAAGTAACTAAGAATTTAACATCGCGACCAGAAACAATAGTCCTAGGCATGCCATGCAACCTAACGACTTCTCTAAAGAACAAATCCGCAATGTTTGAAGCATCATCGGTTTTATGACAAGCTATAAAATGTGCCATCTAAGAGAATCTATCCACAACAACAAAAATAGAATCCCTCCCCTTCTTAGTCCTAGGCAACCCCAAAATGAAGTCCATAGAAATGTCAATCCAAGTTATTTTTAAAAATAGCACGCAAAAGTGTTCCCAAAGTTCTATTGACAACTTCAGTTTGTCCATCCGTTTGAGGATGACAAGTAGTAGAAAACAACAATTTTTGCCAAGTTTAGCCCATAAAGTCTTCCAAAAGTAACACAAGAATTTAACATCGCGACCAGAAACAATAGTCCTAGGCATGCCATGCAACCTAACGACTTCTCTAAAGAACAAATCCGCAATGTTTGAGAAGCATCATCGGTTTTATGACAAGCTATAAAATGTGCCATATTAGAGAATCTATCCACAACAACAAAAATAGAATCCCTCCCCTTCTTAGTCCTAGGCAACCCCAAAATAAAGTCCATAGAAATGTCAATCCAAGTTCTTTTTAAGAATAGCACGCAAAAGTGTTCCCAAAGTTCTATTGACAACTTCAGTTTGTCCATCCGTTTGAGGATGACAAGTAGTAGAAAACAACAATTTTTGCCAAGTTTAGCCCATAAAGTCTTCCAAAAGTAACTCAAGAATTTAACATCGCGACCAGAAACAATAGTCCTAGGCATGCCATGCAACCTAACGACTTCTCTAAAGAACAAATCCGCAATGTTTGAAGCATCATCGGTTTTATGACAAGCTATAAAATGTGCCATCTAAGAGAATCTATCCACAACAACAAAAATAGAATCCCTCCCCTTCTTAGTCCTAGGCAACCCCAAAATGAAGTCCATAGAAATGTCAATCCAAGTTATTTTTAAAAATAGCACGCAAAAGTGTTCCCAAAGTTCTATTGACAACTTCAGTTTGTCCATCCGTTTGAGGATGACAAGTAGTAGAAAACAACAATTTTGTGCCAAGTTTAGCCCATAAAGTCTTCCAAAAGTAACACAAGAATTTAACATCGCGACCAGAAACAATAGTCCTAGGCATGCCATGCAACCTAACGACTTCTCTAAAGAACAAATCCGCAATGTTTGAGAAGCATCATCGGTTTTATGACAAGCTATAAAATGTGCCATATTAGAGAATCTATCCACAACAACAAAAATAGAATCCCTCCCCTTCTTAGTCCTAGGCAACCCCAAAATGAAGTCCATAGAAATGTCAATCCAAGTTATTTTTAAAAATAGCACGCAAAAGTGTTCCCAAAGTTCTATTGACAACTTCAGTTTGTCCATCCGTTTGAGGATGACAAGTAGTAGAAAACAACAATTTTTGCCAAGTTTAGCCCATAAAGTCTTCCAAAAGTAACACAAGAATTTAACATCGCGACCAGAAACAATAGTCCTAGGCATGCCATGCAACCTAACGACTTCTCTAAAGAACAAATCCGCAATGTTTGAGAAGCATCATCGGTTTTATGACAAGCTATAAAATGTGCCATATTAGAGAATCTATCCACAACAACAAAAATAGAATCCCTCCCCTTCTTAGTCCTAGGCAACCCCAAAATAAAGTCCATAGAAATGTCAATCCAAGTTCTTTTTAAGAATAGCACGCAAAAGTGTTCCCAAAGTTCTATTGACAACTTCAGTTTGTCCATCCGTTTGAGGATGACAAGTAGTAGAAAACAACAATTTTGTGCCAAGTTTAGCCCATAAAGTCTTCCAAAAGTAACACAAGAATTTAACATCGCGACCAGAAACAATAGTCCTAGGCATGCCATGCAACCTAACGACTTCTCTAAAGAACAAATCCGCAATGTTTGAGAAGCATCATCGGTTTTATGACAAGCTATAAAATGTGCCATATTAGAGAATCTATCCACAACAACAAAAATAGAATCCCTCCCCTTCTTAGTCCTAGGCAACCCCAAAATAAAGTCCATAGAAATGTCAATCCAAGTTCTTTTTAAGAATAGCACGCAAAAGTGTTCCCAAAGTTCTATTGACAACTTCAGTTTGTCCATCCGTTTGAGGATGACAAATAGTAGAAAACAACAATTTTTGCCAAGTTTAGCCCATAAAGTCTTCCAAAAGTAACTCAAGAATTTAACATCGCGACCAGAAACAATAGTCCTAGGCATGCCATGCAACCTAACGACTTCTCTAAAGAACAAATCCGCAATGTTTGAAGCATCATCGGTTTTATGACAAGCTATAAAATGTGCCATCTAAGAGAATCTATCCACAACAACAAAAATAGAATCCCTCCCCTTCTTAGTCCTAGGCAACCCCAAAATGAAGTCCATAGAAATGTCAATCCAAGTTATTTTTAAAAATAGCACGCAAAAGTGTTCCCAAAGTTCTATTGACAACTTCAGTTTGTCCATCCGTTTGAGGATGACAAGTAGTAGAAAACAACAATTTTGTGCCAAGTTTAGCCCATAAAGTCTTCCAAAAGTAACACAAGAATTTAACATCGCGACCAGAAACAATAGTCCTAGGCATGCCATGCAACCTAACGACTTCTCTAAAGAACAAATCCGCAATGTTTGAGAAGCATCATCGGTTTTATGACAAGCTATAAAATGTGCCATATTAGAGAATCTATCCACAACAACAAAAATAGAATCCCTCCCCTTCTTAGTCCTAGGCAACCCCAAAATAAAGTCCATAGAAATGTCAATCCAAGTTCTTTTTAAGAATAGCACGCAAAAGTGTTCCCAAAGTTCTATTGACAACTTCAGTTTGTCCATCCGTTTGAGGATGACAAGTAGTAGAAAACAACAATTTTTGCCAAGTTTAGCCCATAAAGTCTTCCAAAAGTAACTCAAGAATTTAACATCGCGACCAGAAACAATAGTCCTAGGCATGCCATGCAACCTAACGACTTCTCTAAAGAACAAATCCGCAATGTTTGAAGCATCATCGGTTTTATGACAAGCTATAAAATGTGCCATCTAAGAGAATCTATCCACAACAACAAAAATAGAATCCCTCCCCTTCTTAGTCCTAGGCAACCCCAAAATGAAGTCCATAGAAATGTCAATCCAAGTTATTTTTAAAAATAGCACGCAAAAGTGTTCCCAAAGTTCTATTGACAACTTCAGTTTGTCCATCCGTTTGAGGATGACAAGTAGTAGAAAACAACAATTTTGTGCCAAGTTTAGCCCATAAAGTCTTCCAAAAGTAACACAAGAATTTAACATCGCGACCAGAAACAATAGTCCTAGGCATGCCATGCAACCTAACGACTTCTCTAAAGAACAAATCCGCAATGTTTGAGAAGCATCATCGGTTTTATGACAAGCTATAAAATGTGCCATATTAGAGAATCTATCCACAACAACAAAAATAGAATCCCTCCCCTTCTTAGTCCTAGGCAACCCCAAAATGAAGTCCATAGAAATGTCAATCCAAGTTATTTTTAAAAATAGCACGCAAAAGTGTTCCCAAAGTTCTATTGACAACTTCAGTTTGTCCATCCGTTTGAGGATGACAAGTAGTAGAAAACAACAATTTTGTGCCAAGTTTAGCCCATAAAGTCTTCCAAAAGTAACACAAGAATTTAACATCGCGACCAGAAACAATAGTCCTAGGCATGCCATGCAACCTAACGACTTCTCTAAAGAACAAATCCGCAATGTTTGAGAAGCATCATCGGTTTTATGACAAGCTATAAAATGTGCCATATTAGAGAATCTATCCACAACAACAAAAATAGAATCCCTCCCCTTCTTAGTCCTAGGCAACCCCAAAATAAAGTCCATAGAAATGTCAATCCAAGTTCTTTTTAAGAATAGCACGCAAAAGTGTTCCCAAAGTTCTATTGACAACTTCAGTTTGTCCATCCGTTTGAGGATGACAAGTAGTAGAAAACAACAATTTTTGCCAAGTTTAGCCCATAAAGTCTTCCAAAAGTAACTAAGAATTTAACATCGCGACCAGAAACAATAGTCCTAGGCATGCCATGCAACCTAACGACTTCTCTAAAGAACAAATCCGCAATGTTTGAAGCATCATCGGTTTTATGACAAGCTATAAAATGTGCCATCTAAGAGAATCTATCCACAACAACAAAAATAGAATCCCTCCCCTTCTTAGTCCTAGGCAACCCCAAAATGAAGTCCATAGAAATGTCAATCCAAGTTATTTTTAAAAATAGCACGCAAAAGTGTTCCCAAAGTTCTATTGACAACTTCAGTTTGTCCATCCGTTTGAGGATGACAAGTAGTAGAAAACAACAATTTTGTGCCAAGTTTAGCCCATAAAGTCTTCCAAAAGTAACACAAGAATTTAACATCGCGACCAGAAACAATAGTCCTAGGCATGCCATGCAACCTAACGACTTCTCTAAAGAACAAATCCGCAATGTTTGAGAAGCATCATCGGTTTTATGACAAGCTATAAAATGTGCCATATTAGAGAATCTATCCACAACAACAAAAATAGAATCCCTCCCCTTCTTAGTCCTAGGCAACCCCAAAATGAAGTCCATAGAAATGTCAATCCAAGTTATTTTTAAAAATAGCACGCAAAAGTGTTCCCAAAGTTCTATTGACAACTTCAGTTTGTCCATCCGTTTGAGGATGACAAGTAGTAGAAAACAACAATTTTTGCCAAGTTTAGCCCATAAAGTCTTCCAAAAGTAACACAAGAATTTAACATCGCGACCAGAAACAATAGTCCTAGGCATGCCATGCAACCTAACGACTTCTCTAAAGAACAAATCCGCAATGTTTGAGAAGCATCATCGGTTTTATGACAAGCTATAAAATGTGCCATATTAGAGAATCTATCCACAACAACAAAAATAGAATCCCTCCCCTTCTTAGTCCTAGGCAACCCCAAAATAAAGTCCATAGAAATGTCAATCCAAGTTCTTTTTAAGAATAGCACGCAAAAGTGTTCCCAAAGTTCTATTGACAACTTCAGTTTGTCCATCCGTTTGAGGATGACAAGTAGTAGAAAACAACAATTTTTGCCAAGTTTAGCCCATAAAGTCTTCCAAAAGTAACTCAAGAATTTAACATCGCGACCAGAAACAATAGTCCTAGGCATGCCATGCAACCTAACGACTTCTCTAAAGAACAAATCCGCAATGTTTGAAGCATCATCGGTTTTATGACAAGCTATAAAATGTGCCATCTAAGAGAATCTATCCACAACAACAAAAATAGAATCCCTCCCCTTCTTAGTCCTAGGCAACCCCAAAATGAAGTCCATAGAAATGTCAATCCAAGTTATTTTTAAAAATAGCACGCAAAAGTGTTCCCAAAGTTCTATTGACAACTTCAGTTTGTCCATCCGTTTGAGGATGACAAGTAGTAGAAAACAACAATTTTGTGCCAAGTTTAGCCCATAAAGTCTTCCAAAAGTAACACAAGAATTTAACATCGCGACCAGAAACAATAGTCCTAGGCATGCCATGCAACCTAACGACTTCTCTAAAGAACAAATCCGCAATGTTTGAGAAGCATCATCGGTTTTATGACAAGCTATAAAATGTGCCATATTAGAGAATCTATCCACAACAACAAAAATAGAATCCCTCCCCTTCTTAGTCCTAGGCAACCCCAAAATGAAGTCCATAGAAATGTCAATCCAAGTTATTTTTAAAAATAGCACGCAAAAGTGTTCCCAAAGTTCTATTGACAACTTCAGTTTGTCCATCCGTTTGAGGATGACAAGTAGTAGAAAACAACAATTTTGTGCCAAGTTTAGCCCATAAAGTCTTCCAAAAGTAACACAAGAATTTAACATCGCGACCAGAAACAATAGTCCTAGGCATGCCATGCAACCTAACGACTTCTCTAAAGAACAAATCCGCAATGTTTGAGAAGCATCATCGGTTTTATGACAAGCTATAAAATGTGCCATATTAGAGAATCTATCCACAACAACAAAAATAGAATCCCTCCCCTTCTTAGTCCTAGGCAACCCCAAAATAAAGTCCATAGAAATGTCAATCCAAGTTCTTTTTAAGAATAGCACGCAAAAGTGTTCCCAAAGTTCTATTGACAACTTCAGTTTGTCCATCCGTTTGAGGATGACAAGTAGTAGAAAACAACAATTTTTGCCAAGTTTAGCCCATAAAGTCTTCCAAAAGTAACTAAGAATTTAACATCGCGACCAGAAACAATAGTCCTAGGCATGCCATGCAACCTAACGACTTCTCTAAAGAACAAATCCGCAATGTTTGAAGCATCATCGGTTTTATGACAAGCTATAAAATGTGCCATATTAGAGAATCTATCCACAACAACAAAAATAGAATCCCTCCCCTTCTTAGTCCTAGGCAACCCCAAAATGAAGTCCATAGAAATGTCAATCCAAGTTATTTTTAAAAATAGCACGCAAAAGTGTTCCCAAAGTTCTATTGACAACTTCAGTTTGTCCATCCGTTTGAGGATGACAAGTAGTAGAAAACAACAATTTTGTGCCAAGTTTAGCCCATAAAGTCTTCCAAAAGTAACACAAGAATTTAACATCGCGACCAGAAACAATAGTCCTAGGCATGCCATGCAACCTAACGACTTCTCTAAAGAACAAATCCGCAATGTTTTAGAAGCATCATCGGTTTTATGACAAGCTATAAAATGTGCCATATTAGAGAATCTATCCACAACAACAAAAATAGAATCCCTCCCCTTCTTAGTCCTAGGCAACCCCAAAATGAAGTCCATAGAAATGTCAATCCAAGTTATTTTTAAAAATAGCACGCAAAAGTGTTCCCAAAGTTCTATTGACAACTTCAGTTTGTCCATCCGTTTGAGGATGACAAGTAGTAGAAAACAACAATTTTTGCCAAGTTTAGCCCATAAAGTCTTCCAAAAGTAACACAAGAATTTAACATCGCGACCAGAAACAATAGTCCTAGGCATGCCATGCAACCTAACGACTTCTCTAAAGAACAAATCCGCAATGTTTGAGAAGCATCATCGGTTTTATGACAAGCTATAAAATGTGCCATATTAGAGAATCTATCCACAACAACAAAAATAGAATCCCTCCCCTTCTTAGTCCTAGGCAACCCCAAAATAAAGTCCATAGAAATGTCAATGCAAGTTCTTTTTAAGAATAGCACGCAAAAGTGTTCCCAAAGATCTATTGATGTGGGGACCCAGACGCTAATCATCTTCTTAATCATCTTTGGGATTTAATTATAAATTAAGATAAAACAGGGTCTAAAATTTTTTTCTTTTTAATTTATAACTGCGGAAGGTAAGGGACTCTAAACACTATACATGTCTGTATATAAAATACAATTCAGTATTAAAAATACAATAATGTACAACATTCTAATCTAAGGTTCACTACTAAAATTCTAGTAGTAAAATCCAATCTACTGTAAGTCCGGAATCACCACGCTAACTCGTCTTCTCTCATCATCTTCGTGACCCCGATCCTGCCTCCCCTGATGTCATGCACACATACAAACAAGACACCAGCCGGATAACTCCGGTGAGAATAAATCCCAGTATAAAACATGGTAAGCATGTATATAAACAAACTAATTCATAAAACATGCGATCATGTATAAACCAATATATTTCATAATCTATGAAATAAATCAAATAAGCATGCAACTCAAATCAGATAAACATGCATATAAACCATCTAAATCATAAAACATGCTAATATGAATGTCATTCATATATAATCATGCAATGCGAGTCTAATCATGTCTAGACGCGACTCGACTAAAACTCTAGGGATCCCGTGGTGAATAAGACGTCACTGGCTGTCACCTACCCTACCAATCGAGGTGTTGTACGTCTTATTCCTAGACTTCGGCCTGATCTGTATCCACGTCTATAAAGGGGCGGTGATCTTCCCCTAAGCTGAGATATCGCCGAACATCTAGAAGTTTTCCTGATCTCCAGACTGTCCTATCTTAATGCATGAATACAAAATCTGTAAACAAGCATAATCATTCTAATGCAATGCCACATGCTCTGTAAACAAAGCATAGCAAGATTTATATACAAGTTCTATAAACAAATCTATACACAATCATATAGTATGTGATTTATTGGGCAACTCAAATGGTGATCTCAATTGAGTTGTTTCTTCCCGAATATCACATGAATTATACCTTTGTCGTCCCCCTCTGAGGAAGACGAAGTCTTGAAGTCCAGTCTGTCCATATCCGATCTGAAATGACAAATATAAATACACTGTATCAATGTGTAACTCAATTCACAATCTGTTCTGATCAATACTCAATTCAGTATACAATCTGATCAATGTCTGAACAAGATACAATCTGAGTCATATCAATAATATCCCGATATAATCTAAATCATATCTGAATTTGATTAATCTATTCCAGCGTATGAATATCTAACAAATACATCTTCAGAGATGCTGACATACAAAACACAGACATACGGTATTCTTTCTTCGATCTGACTTCACATATCTACTGAATAATCTATCCAGACATACAAGAATAATCATCTCTCTATTCTTCAATCAAGAACAATACAAATCTAGTGTTTAATCTCAATCAATATCTTCTGAAAATCATAACAATTACAGAAACAGTCTGTTCTTTAATCTGACTTCAATTCTACAATGTCTACGGTAGTAAAAACACCATATCTGAATCCCATGCAATTCTAGCAACATCATATTTCAAAACACTACAAAACGTAATAAAACTTACGTCCTTGTGTAGCTCTAGTCGAGAGGAGTACGATACTGCGTTCGGATTCGAATTCTGATACACGGATTCTTCGTAAACCAAATTCTAAGCTTAAGAACTAAACTTTCTCTCCCAAGCTATCGATTTCCCCTTTGAATTCTGAATCAAACGTGTCATGCTTCTATATATATACTGCATGCACCAACTGAAACGTGGCATCATTCTCCGCATTGCACATCACACCGCGGGTGCGGTCCCTGCAGCACCGCGGGTGCGCTTCAGTCTCGTCAATTCTATCTAAAATGCACAATTCATGACCGCGGGTGCGGCCCTTCCAATACCGCGGGTGCAGTCTGGCACCGCGGGTGCGGTGTATGCAAGACCGCGGGTGCGGTCTTGCTTCGCCCAAAATTCTTACCCTACTGAACTTACACCGCGGGTGCGGTGTACACAAGGCGCGGGTGCGGTCTTGCACATTCTAAAATTTATAGTTTGCTCCGAGCAACATCCCATAATCTTATCTGATCAATTCTACAAGTCTTGGGATATTTCATTAATCTTGTCTGATTAATTCTACGACAATTCTTGGGCATTACATTTCTCCTCCTCTTAGATCTGAGTTCGTCCTCGAACTCGCAACCAATCAATCCCAATCTAATAGAGGAAATGTATAACAGAGTTTAACATCCAAACTCGTTTTACTAACATCATTCTGAGGTATTTTTCTTTGATCAAACTCTGATTCTGGTCTGGAATCAGAAGTCAAGAATTATAATATCATAATCCTTCTTCAACTCGTTCTAGCCGAAACAATCCCGCATTACTGGCTATACAACATCCGTATATGCCAATCTGCAATCTATAACAAAACAATACCATCTGTAGTTGTTATCCTATCTGTTTATCCCAATCCAGGACATAATCAATCTTCATCTTCCAATACCAATTGTCATCATCCGACATTGGTTTCTTAAATCTATCCATTCTGAACTATCTTGATAGCTACTGTCATATAGTTAGTCACACAATGACAATAATCTATATCAACTAGTACTAACATCCAGCACCAAAGCTCTACGACAGCTCTCCAATTCTCTGTCAATATCTGGTAATATACTCTGACTATCTGTCAATCTGTAATAAATCTGCACAAGAGAGCTTATGATATAATCTATCACAATTACAACTCCATCAAAATCACAATGTGATATCATCTAATTCTTGCATTCTCGTCAATTTGACTATTTCTTTGACATTGATCTATGTCGTCTGGTTCTGTTTGTACGTAATCTGGAACAAACTGATAGATATAGATTGAATAATCTGTCAATCATAATCATATCATATCATAATCTAAATAAAATGGCGGTAATTTCATTACGAAAGCCATAGAAATGTACTCCCATTTCTATTCAGAACTATACGAAATCTGTAATAATCTTCTAATTTCTATCTTTTTGTCTTCTTCTGTTAGCAATTCAGACTTATCAGTACAATTTCTGCCAAAATTTCTGTACAAATTCTGTTACAACTGATCTAATCTGTTTATATCACAACTGTCTGTTCGAGTAACGTACATTCACAATTATCTGAATGAAAACTGAATCCACAACTGTTCGGTTCTGACGTTATCTGTGAATTCAGATTCGAACCATTCTGTATAAACAATCAGTTAATAACATAAACTAAAGAAGAAATACCTACCTGGTATTCGTCTCTGACTATCAATATCAAAATCTGTAAACAATTCTGAAACATCTGATATCATAAACTAATCAATCTGAGACAACACAAAATCACATATCTGTTATTCTGACTGATGCTCTGTTCTGATTACTACATACAAATTCTGAACATTCTGATCACATGTCTGACTGTTTACACTAATCTGTATCAAACACTGATTCACAATAACAGTAATATCACATCAGGTTCAGAATAGAAAGACCCTATACAGATCTAGTGAGTTTAAGAAAACTCATAAAATAACAAAATCAAGCAACTGTAAATTCTGGCTATCTGACCAATCCCCATACTGCCCAGATCAACTGCTATATCTTATCTGCAAATAACATATGCTCCCAACAATATAAGATATCGCACAAATACGGATGTAGAACAATAAAAATACTCATCAGATATATATATCAATAAGAGAATAAATAATCAGAATAAGATAATCTGCAGATAATAAATTTCTGACATTTCTGGAATTCTTGATCTTTCTGTCTTAACTGTCTAAATCAACCGATCTTCAGATATTGCATATTCTGAATAAACACTGTATCCATAACTGCATACTGGATTCATACCGGACCCATTTCTATATACTCTGATCATAGTGCTCTGAATATTTAACACAATCTTCAAATATTCAATATAATCAACCAAATGCTACAATATATCAATAAATCATAGACATACCAAGCATAATTTTTCAGAATACCTCTGAACATAAAATCTATCAATTTAGAAACAGAACTGAACTATCTTCCCGAGAAATACTCAATCAACTGGATTTCTCAGCTAATGTTCTTTTATCTGTCAATTATATCAATTCTGTCAATCATTCTGTACTATGTTCTAATATACCAGCAATACTTGGTATTGATTCAATTCTGAAATCTACCTTTCTGATATCAAACATATCTGAAATCTTATCTAGGCAACACCAGTCAACTATTGTACTACTAGCAACTCTGTCACTGCTAGACTCGATTTCAATGGACCCATTGAATACATCAGGATACCATCTGTTCCTTTTTGTAATAATCGAGTCATAAACAGTACAATAATTTAAGGAATTCTGGATCTAGAATCCTTACCGACCAATCTTCGTTTATCAGCCAGATCTGGTCTGAATCTTACCGTTTCTAGCACACATTCTACGATATTTCTGTACTTGTTTAGCATATGCATGTCGATAATGCAATCAGAATCATATAATACAAGTACCTCACAATCTAGTTCCATCTCATTCTTATCTAACCGTAATATATCATCTGTCACGGACATTTCTGATATCACCATATTCCTCCACAACCACGGAATCCATACTACAGTACAACCAGAATTAACAGGTACAGCATATATCAATGCAGTTCTTTCAAAGATACTCATAATGAATGCATTAGTATACATCAATACATATGCAACATAATCATAGAGTAACAGTACCTGTCACTATATCATCAAGTGTCTCCTGGAGTTGTTCTTCGATCACCATATCCAGATGGTCCTGCTCCCTGAAATCTTCGGGAACCTCTCTGGGGACAAACTCTAGCAAAGTGCCCCGGCTGTCGACAGATACGACAACTACCAGTAACTCCCTGGCATAGCTCCGTGGGATGTCTCCCTCCGCAACTCCTGCAATACACTCCCGTATAGCTCGGACTAGAACTACTGGAACTCGAGGAATCACCCCCTAACTTCTTGAATGGCTTCTTGCGGGCTTTTAGCAAATCTTGCTTCCCACTCGTACTGCCTCGATCAAATCGAAGAGGGGATTGCTGTGTCTGGGGTTGCTTCACACACAACCTCCCTAGCTGTCTAATCAGACTCGCCTCAGCTCTCTTTGCTCTACTCAGGATGTCAGCAAAATGGTAAGGTCGTTGCAGATTCATGAATGCAACTACCTCTGAATTTAATCCTCTGATGAACTGATTCACTACAACTTCATCATTCCCAGCTAAATGGGGAACAAAACGCAATAAAGTAGAGAATTTCGCAGAATATTCGTCAATATTCAATTGACCTTGGCTCAAATTCTCAAATTCTGCTCCTTTGTCCTCCCGGTATGAAACTGGGAAAAATCTTTGATAGAATTCAGCTTTGAAGACTTCCCATGTGATCACAATACCACGTTGTGCTATTACTCCGTTAATTGTAATCCACCAACTTCTGGCAACCTCTCGTAACTGGTGGAATACCAGTTTAACTTTCTGTTCATCTGTACAATCAAGGAAATCAAACAATATTTCTAAGTCATCCAATCAGTTCTGACAGTCTTCAGATGTCTCGATACCACTCAAAATCGGCAGCTGAAATAACTGTAATTCTACCAACTTTACTTCTATCTGGGTTTCTGATGCATCTATCTGTTCAGAAGAAGTACTACCCCTTTCTGGAATTCTCCGAGGCGGTATATCTGAATATCAAACAAATGAGTGCACAATCTATACAATCTGTCTCAGCCCTCTTCTGATCATATACCTCTGATTCAGACTCGGTTCTGATCCAGGCTTAGGAAGTACATGCTGCCATCAACTCAGATAACAAGCAACATGTAATAGGGAAAGCAATAAATCATGCTAGCACACATCATGAAAATCAACATTGACGTAATTCTGATGCTAGCAATCACATGCAAGGAAGAAAATTCAATCTACCCCGCTCATTCTCTTATATCTCAATCTACCTCAGTCTAAAGGATCTATCAGTTCTGACTATCTTAATCTAAAGGATCTCTCGCTCTGATAATCTAAGTCTAAAGGGACTATCAGCTCTGATACCACCTGTTGTGGGGACCCGGACGCTAATCATCTTCTTAATCATCTTTGGGATTTAATTATCAATTAAGATAAAACAGGGTCTAAAATTTTTTTCTTTTTAATTTATATCTGCGGAAGGTAAGGGACTCTAAACACTATACATGTCTGTATATAAAATACAATTCAGTATTAAAAATACAATAATGTACAACACCCTAATCTAAGGTTCACTACTAAAATTCTAGTAGTAAAATCCAATCTACTGTAAGTCCGGAATCACCACGCTAACTCGTCTTCTCTCATCATCTTCGTGACCCTGATCCTGCCTCCCCTGATGTCATGCACACATACAAACAAGACACCAGCCGGATAACTCCGGTGAGAATAAATCCCAGTATAAAACATGGTAAGCATGTATATAAACAAACTAATTCATAAAACATGCGATCATGTATAAACCAATATATTTCATAATATATGAAATAAATCAAATAAGCATGCAACTCAAATCAGATAAACATGCATATAAACCATCTAAATCATAAAACATGCTAATATGAATGTCATTCATATATAATCATGCAATGCGAGTCTAATCATGTCTAGACGCGACTCGACTAAAACTCTAGGGATCCCGTGGTGAATAAGACGTCACTGGCTGTCACCTACCCTACCAATCGAGGTGTTGTACGTCTTATTCCTAGACTTCGGCCTGATCTGTATCCACGTCTATAAAGGGGCGGTGATCTTCCCCTAAGCTGAGATATCGCCGAACATCTAGAAGTTTTCCTGATCTCCAGACTGTCCTATCTTAATGCATGAATACAAAATCTGTAAACAAGCATAATCATTCTAATGCAATGCCACATGCTCTGTAAACAAAGCATAGCAAGATTTATATACAAGTTCTATAAACAAATCTATACACAATCATATAGTATGTGATTTATTGGGCAACTCAAATGGTGATCTCAATTGAGTTGTTTCTTCCCGAATATCACATGAATTATACCTTTGTCGTCCCCCTCTGAGGAAGACGAAGTCTTGAAGTCCAGTCTGTCCATATCCGATCTGAAATGACAAATATAAATACACTGTATCAATGTGTAACTCAATTCACAATCTGTTCTGATCAATACTCAATTCAGTATACAATCTGATCAATGTCTGAACAAGATACAATCTGAGTCATATCAATAATATCCCGATATAATCTAAATCATATCTGAATCTGATTAATCTGTTCCAGCGTATGAATATCTAACAAATACATCTTCAGAGATGCTGACATACAAAACACAGACATACGGTATTCTTTCTTCGATCTGACTTCACATATCTACTTAATAATCTATCCAGACATACAAGAATAATCATCTCTCTATTCTTCAATCAAGAACAATACAAATCTAGTGTTTAATCTCAATCAATATCTTCTGAAAATCATAACAATTACAGAAACAGTCTGTTCTTTAATCTGACTTCAATTCTACAATGTCTACGGTAGTAAAAACACCATATCTGAATCCCATGCAATTCTAGCAACATCATATTTTCAAAACACTACAAAACGTAATAAAACTTACGTCCTTGTGTAGCTCTAGTCGAGAGGAGTACGATACTGCGTTCGGATTCGAATTCTGATACACGGATTCTTCGTAAACCAAATTCTAAGCTTAAGAACTAAACTTTCTCTCCCAAGCTATCGATTTCCCCTTTGAATTCTGAATCAAACGTGTCATGCTTCTATATATATACTGCATGCACCAACTGAAACGTGGCATCATTCTCCGCATTGCACATCACACCGCGGGTGCGGTCCCTGCAGCACCGCGGGTGCGCTTCAGTCTCGGCAATTCTATCTAAAATGCACAATTCATGACCGCGGGTGCGGCCCTTCCAATACCGCGGGTGCGGTCTGGCACCGCGGGTGCGGTGTATGCAAGACCGCGGGTGCGGTCTTGCTTCGCCCAAAATTCTTACCCTACTGAACTTACACCGCGGGTGCGGTGTACACAAGGCGCGGGTGCGGTCTTGCACATTCTAAAATTTATAGTTTGCTCCGAGCAACATCCCATAATCTTATCTGATCAATTCTACAAGTCTTGGGATATTTCATTAATCTTGTCTGATTAATTCTACGACAATTCTTGGGCATTACAATTGACAACTTCAGTTTGTCCATCCGTTTGAGGATGACAAATAGTAGAAAACAACAATTTTTGCCAAGTTTAGCCCATAAAGTCTTCCAAAAGTAACTCAAGAATTTAACATCGCGACCAGAAACAATAGTCCTAGGCATGCCATGCAACCTAACGACTTCTCTAAAGAACAAATCCGCTATGTTTGAAGCATCATCGGTTATATGACAAGCTATAAAATGTGCCATCTAAGAGAATCTATCCACAACAACAAAAATAGAATCCCTCCCCTTCTTAGTCCTAGGCAACTCCAAAATGAAGTCCATAGAAATGTCAATCCAAGTTAATTTTAAAAATAGCACGCAAAAGTGTTCCCAAAGTTCTATTGACAGCTTCAGTTTGTCAATCCGTTTGAGGATGACAAGTAGTAGAAAACAACAATTTTGTGCCAAGTTTAGCCCATAAAGTCTTCCAAAAGTAACACAAGAATTTAAAATCGCGACCAGAAACAATAGTCCTAGGCATGCCATGCAACCTAACGACTTCTCTAAAGAACAAATCCGCAATGTTTGAGAAGCATCATCGGTTTTATGACAAGCTATAAAATGTGCCATCTAAGAGAACCTATCCACAACAACAAAAATAGAATCCCTCCCCTTCTTAGTCCTACGCAACCCCAAAATGAAATCCATAGAAATGTCAATCCAAGTTATTTTTAAAATAGCACGCAAAAGTGTTCCCAAAGTTCTATTGACAACTTCAGTTTGTCCATCCGTTTGAGGATGACAAGTAGTAGAAAACAAAAATTTTTGCCAAGTTTAGCCCATAAAGTCTTCCAAAAGTAACACAAGAATTTAACATCGCGACCAGAAACAATAGTCCTAGGCATGCCATGCAACCTAACGACTTCTCTAAAGAACAAATCCGCAATGTTTGAAGCATCATCGTTTTATGACAAGCTATAAAATGTGCCATCTAAGAGAATCTATCCACAACAACAAAAATAGAATCCCTCCCCTTCTTAGTCCTAGGCAACCCCAAAATGAAGTCCATAGAAATGTCAATCCAAGGTTATTTTTAAAAATAGCACGCAAAAGTGTTCCCAAAGTTCTATTGACAACTTCAGTTTGTCCATCCGTTTTGAGGATGACAAGTAGTAGAAAACAACAATTTTGTGCCAAGTTTAGCCCATAAAGTCTTCCAAAAGTAACTCAAGAATTTAACATCGCGACCAGAAAACAATAGTCCTAGGCATGCCATGCAACCTAACGACTTCTCTAAAGAACAAATCCGCAATGTTTGAAGCATCATCGGTTTTATGACAAGCTATAAAATGTGCCATCTTAAGAGAATCTATCCACAACAACAAAAATAGAATCCTCTCCCCTTCTTAGTCCTACGGCAACCCCAAAATGAAGTCCATAGAAATAGTCAATCCAAGTTCTTTTAAAATAGCACGCAAAAGTGTTCCCAAAGTTCTATTGACAACTTCAGTTTGTCATCCGTTTGAGGATGACAAGTAGTAGAAACAACAATTTTTGCCAGTTTAGCCCATAAAGTCTTCCAAAAGTAACTTAAGAATTTACATCGCGACCAGAAACAATAGTCCTAGGCATGCCATGCAACCTAACGACTTCTCTAAAGAACAAATCCGCAATGTTTTGAAGCATCATCGGTTTTATGACAAGCTATAAAATGTGCCATCTAAGATAATCTATCCACAACAACAAAAATAGAATCCCTCCCCTTCTTAGTCCTAGGCAACCCAAAATGAAGTCCATAGAAATGTCAATCCAAGTTATTTTTAAAAATAGCACGCAAAAGTGTTCCCAAAGTTCTATTGACAACTTCAGTTTGTCCATCCGTTTGAGGATGACAAGTAGTAGAAAACAACAATTTTGTGCCAAGTTTAGCCCATAAAGTCTTCCAAAAGTAACACAAGAATTTAACATCGCGACCAGAAACAATAGTCCTAGGCATGCCATGCAACCTAACGACTTCTCTAAAGAACAAATCCGCAATGTTTGAGAAGCATCATCGGTTTTATGACAAGCTATAAAATGTGCCATATTAGAGAATCTATCCACAACAACAAAAATAGAATCCTCCCCTTCTTAGTCCTAGGCAACCCAAAAATAACGTCCAATAGAAATGTCAATCCAAGTTCTTTTTAAGAATAAGCACGCCAAAGTGTTCCCAAGTTCTATTTGACAACTTCAGTTTGTCCATCCGTTTGAGGATGACAAGTAGTAGAAAACAACAATTTTTGCCAAGTTTAGCCCATAAAGTCTTCCAAAAATAACTCAAGAATTTAACATCGCGACCAGAAACAATAGTACTAGGCATGCCATGGCAACTTAACGGACTTCTCTAAAGAACAAATCCGCCAGTGTTTGAAGCATCATCGCGTTTTATCGACAAGCTCATTAAATGTGCCATCTAAGAGAATCTATCCACAACAACAAAAATTCAAATCCCTCCCCTTCTTAGTCCTAGGCAACCCCAATAATAAATTCCATAGAAATGTCACTCCCAAGTTATTTTAAAAATAGGCACGCAAAGTACACAGTGTTCCCAAAAAGTTCTATTGACAACTTTAGTTTGTCCCATCGTTTGAGGATGACAAGTGTAGAAAAACAACAATTTTTGCAAGTTTAGCCCATAAAGTCTTCCAAAGTTAACACAAGAATTTAAATCGCGGACCAGAACAATAGTCCTAGGCATGCCATGAACCTAAACGATTCTCAGACCAATGCAATGTTTGAGGAAGCATCATCGGTTTTATGACAAGCTATAACATGTGCCCCTCTTAGAGCCTCTCTCCACCCCCACCACAACCTCACA